>NW_010105406.1:261-8471 GCF_000699245.1 Pterocles gutturalis | reverse complement strand
TTTCTTTTTTTTCTTTCTTTTTTTTTTTTGTAAATTTTGAGTAAACCATTCCCAGATTAACAAATCAGGCCTACGTGCACATAGAAGACCTGAGACCCATGTAAGCCTTCCAGGGATTGATGCATCTGGATAAATCCCGCCCGGACTGTCGTTACCCGAACTCTCCCCGAAACGCAGGATGGGTGACGCTGCCGTCCCCGGGAAGGGACGGAGCCGGGAACAGCGGGCAGCAAAGAGCGAGCGCCCAAGCCAGGCGTGGAGGCGCCGGACCTGTGCCGCTCGCGGTTCTGTCGCGTTTCCCCGGGGGAATTCCCGAAGCGGAGCCGTTCCAGGAGCGTTCGAGCCGCGGCGGTTTCGGGGGTCGGTAAGATTACCCAGGGACAGAAAACCCTCGGAAACACGCCGCTGTGCCTGCAAACAACAGCAGCCTAGAATAAAGCACCAGCCCGAACAATGCGTTTCGTTGCTTTCCTAGGTTTTACAAAGCCCATTGTGCTGTTTTAACGCCCTTCTTTCTATTTAGGATTCTAATGGCTTTGACTGGGGGAAGGGGCGAAGCGATTTAATTCTGTAATCCCCCTAAGCCCGGCTTCATGCCGTCGCTCTGCTTTGCGCCTGGGAATTGCAGAGTGGTATTTTGGGCGGTCGCAGCATTGCGCTGGAAAATGTCCCGTCATTTATTTTTTTTGCAGCTATTTGAGGGAAATGGTTCCCAGTGGCGGGCAGCCCGCTCATTTAAATCCATATTGTCAAACAAAACCAACCCTCTCCCCCCCTCCCCAGATGTGGCTGGACCCCAGCGCTGCCATGCCAATGCCTGGAGGAGGTAGCTCGGAGTCTGGGTGCAAATTGCCAAAAAAATGAAAATTAAGCCTCGAGCAGGAGATTTTCACAGCTAGCAAAAAAATCTCATTTTTTCAGCTGCAGGGTGGGGCTGCAGGGAACAAAGCAAAGTCCCCAGCCTGGGGACGCCTGTGTCCCTGTGGGATGGTGCTGATGCAATGGGATGGGTTCTCCTGCCTCCCCAGATTCCACCGCGGCTCACGCCTTCTGCCCCCGGGATCGATGGGATGAAAGTGCTGCAGAAGGAAAGTTCCAGCAAGAGGTTTTGTCCTGTTCCTTTCTTCTCCTGACCAGGAGGGAGTGCTGCAATAGGGTTTTTTTTCCACGTGCTCGTAAGAAAGGCTAGATGAGACTCTTCAAAGAGTTTTAAAGCATCACACGAGCCTCCGTTCTCCTGAAATTCCTTCGCTGGTGCTCAGCTCCCAGCATCTCCCTGGTGTTTACTCCAACCTGATGCATTCAGCCAGCAGTGAATAAAAACCTGTGCCAAGAGGTCAGCATCGCCCTCGACGCTCTGATCACGGCTGCACTGGATCTCCCAAGGAAGTGCTCCTTGAAGCATCTCGGAAAGAGCAAAGACAGAAAAAAGCACAAATGCAAGGGCACGTGGGGGCTGGCGGAGAGAAAGGAGCAAAGAAAGGGGGGGAAAAAAAAAGAGATTGAGATCTACTAGACTGCCACAGAAAAAGGAGAAAGGTGTCGAGAGACGTCAGGACACATACAGAGAGAAGAGGAGCCTCAGCAGGGTAACGGCAGCATCCTTTCGACTTAACAGAGAACAAACAGGAGATGCTGCTTTTCACCCCTGCAGCCTGTGCTCTTGCCTTCCACGCTTGTCTCCTTATAAGAGAAGAATGAAACAGCTCAGGAAGATAAAGACCAACGCCAGAATTCTGTCTTTATGGCCACCATGCCTTCACAGCTTCCCCTCCCCTTGCTGGTGATTTTCCAGCCCAGCCCGTGGCCATGCAGCACCCAGACTTCCCAAACTCTGGAGAAAAGCTCTTTTGTTGGTGCTAAAGAAACGAAAGGGAACAGCCCAAAGGGCAAGTACTGCAGGTGCTGAAAACCGCTTCACCAGAGATTACATTCAATTAGTCAGGAAAGGCTCTAAGGGACCTTCCAAAAATATGAGATGATGGAGAAAACACACATTCTAGTGGGCTGTATCTCAAGCCCTAATAAGTTAAGGTCATTAAAATGAAAAAAGGAGAGATTCTGAAAACTGACCTCCTGAGGACAGCGAGGAAAGACTTTTCCCAAAGATGAGAAGCTGGAAGGCTGCAGGAGAATGGGTACGTCCACTAAAGGATGGAAGTGCCAGAAGTAAACGAAACACGTGGGTCACTGTTCCCTACAGAGGAATCTACGGGATTTCCATGTTAAAGTCTTTCTTCGTGAGGGATACGATGGAGAAGTCATCTCAACCTGAAGATCACTAGGAAAGGTTGTAAGCTCAATAAAGAAAATTAACTGCAGAGAAATTCCTGCGTGGGACGGCATTCTGAGAGCTGCAGAAAAGCGCTCAGATGGGAAATTGTCTGAATACTGAACTCTGGTTGGTAACCCCTCGTCTAACGACAAAAGAAACGGAGCTTTGACGAATGCAAAATCGTGGAAAGCACGACCAAGAGCCAGGAACGGGCTCCGACCTCCTGTCGCTGGCTGAGGAGATCCTGGCATCGCTGCGCCGACATTCTCACAGGCGGGTTTCAGCCCTCTCTCCGCAGGATGGATGGAGCAAGGGTGGAGAAAGACATGGGGAGGGAGCAGGGCTCTGCAAAAATCACCTCCTGGGGTTAAATGGAGCGAGACTTTCCGACGTGGAAGCCATGCCTGAAGGAGATCTGACGGGAGAACATAAGGAGCACGCTGGTGGGGGACGGCTGCTCCTCGATCTGGTTTTGGTTTCGGCGTCCCGGCGGTACTGCGTGACTCACAGAGCCCGTTTCATTTTCCTCATCGTCAAACTGGAGCATCGGCTTCGTTAGTGACTTGGGAAGTTCATTACAAAGCCACACTCCTGTGGGCAAACTGATAGCTGTCAGTTTTCTAACCATCACCTCCGGCAGTAATTCATATTGCATTTCTATCTTTTATGAGACTGTACTTCAAAAGTAGGAATGAGCTGATTTGCAACGTCTACACGTTATAGATGTTAATAAATACAAAAAATACCTCCAACAATTTTTAAACTTTTTATTTCAATAAAAGCAGCACTTTTAAAAACTCCAGCAAACCCCGCACGCTCCTTCACAAAAATACCTTTTGTACAACCGCCAAACAATTAAAACGTGTACAAATCCTCGCAGCTTCTCAGAGCAAAGGTACCGAAACCCTACTTAAACGATACACATAGCTGAGGGAGTCCCTGGATAATGTGCATGTGAAGCTATAATTTGCATGATGAATTCCCTGTTGCAGTTGGACACCGTGTGCCTGGGCTGCACAGGAAGTAAAAAATGCAGGATTGGGCCCTAAAAAAACCAAACCCAAACCCAAACAACTAAAGGATTATTTTAGAAAAAAATTAGCAAGATTTGAAATTGCTGAACGAGCCCCACGGGGAAATGCGCAGTGGCATTTCTGGGGGGAGAGCCCCTTTGCGCACTGTGACCCCCCCAAACCACCAGCAGCCGGGGCATCTGCACCAGCGGGGCTGTGGGAGCACCGGGAAAGGCTGGGATGGGGCTCGGTCCCAACCAGGGGGCTCCTGGATCAGAATCAGGCCCTTGGGCAGGGATGTAGCCAACCACAATTGTGATCCCAATAACTAATAATAATTTTGTCACTGACAACTAATATTAATTTTCCTGTTTGTAAAACTTGGGGGGTTTACAGGGAGTCTGAGGGACAATGTAGGGGCTCAGCGATGCTGCGGTATTTTCCTGGAATCCCGACACTCTTTACCTGCTCTTTCTGCTTACAGAGCTGTGAGCACACCGGTCCACAAATCCCTGCTGCCCAGTTTCACGTGCATTTTGTCCATATTGGAGATTTTGCATTTCTGTGTCAAATAAGAGACACAGCTAAATGTTTCCAGAATACCCAGAGAGAACGAATTTACTAGGAAGCTAGGGAAACGGGAAGCTCCCCCAGCGCAGCAGCGATGTACATCCCGTCCAGCCGATGAGCAGCTAACCCCGGGTAATGGCTGCCAGCAGAAACAGGAGATACGGATCGGTCCGTGGCGTAAGGGAGGATGCTGCTCCGGGCAGGTGGCATCTTAGGCTCTTAGCGAATGGCTTTGAAGATTCACAAGAGGAAGAAACACCACACTACATCCCACAGAGCCAGCAATCTATCAGCGCAGGTGAACTATTAGAAAATAGAATTTAGAAACAAAGGAGAGTGGCGTCTGGAGTATTTCTCAACAGCCTTTCAGACCGGATACCCAGCTCGGGTATCGGGCACCATCTAGAGGAAAGACTGGTAGGATGCAGCTGGGAAATTAAATATTAAATTTTTTAAAATAGCAGAAAAACCCAGAGCAGATCTTGTATAATACCTAACAGCCATTAAATTATTATTTAACGGCTGTTATCAAGGGAAAAAACTGTGTGAAGGAGTGGGATTTTGGAGATTTCTCCCACAAGACAGGACTGTTATTGTTGCTAATTGATTTGCACCTCACGTTTTCTTAGAATAAATAAGCTGTGATACCAAAATTGCTGCATTTAGAAATCATCTTAAAGCAAACCTTGACATTTCAGTATCTGTATTTGCTTACAACCGCACACTACAAGGCAGTGATTCCTTCTAAAGATCACTTATTTTTGTATCACTTAAACAAAATATTGGGTTTAGTTTCTGCAACAGTTAGTATCCTTGTGTACCATTTAGCTGCATACGAAAGGCCCAAGATGAGCAGCATGTACATGGAAACGTGCATGGAAAATACAAAAAAAAAAAAAGCTGAAAGTGTTTTTTTGCATTTGGCTGGCCCATTTCGCAGGGGAGGTGCAGGCTGCCAGGGACCAGGGTCCGAAAAGTGCCCCGAGTGCAAGCACCAGTGCAGCCTGGGGGCATCAGAAAGAGGCAAAAAGCTGAAAAAGGGCTTATTGTTGAGTGCTGAGAGGTTCCTACCACACCAACGGGGTGGAAGCGACAGGTATCTGAACATTACTGGTGAGAGCTGGCAGAGCGGGGCTGTTCAGAGGAATCAGGTGGACCCCACTTACTCACTGTTAAAGCGGTTTGGGTATGTTAATGGTGCAAGGGCAGAGGACGAGGCAGCCCCTCCAGGAGTATTTTTTCCACACAGGGTTTTGCTTGGAGTAAGATCCATACACAGAGGGGCTACGCTGGGGAGCCAGGGGCTTACCAGTAACAACAGAAACCCATAAGAAAGTAGAAAGGCAGAACCGAGCGAGCCTATGGAAGAACAAAACACGCACAGACGTGCACGGAATTAAAATCCCACACACCAGCCTCACCTGCGACCCCCCTCTCCAACCTCAGCAAGGTCTCTTTCAGAGCAATATGCTCCTGGTACATGCTCAGCACTTTTCCTCCACCCTCTCAGGCTTTCTTTTTTTCTGATAATCTGCACCCAGCCTTGCCAGGAGGCGCGGGGGGGAGGCAGGTAACCCTGCAGAAGGGGATCGGTTCCACTCCGCGGGACAGTGTGCGAGCACTCATTTATCTAGTTTCTACTCTTCAAATCCATTAAAGGCTTTCATTTCTATTTCTTTATTTGTTTTGTGAGCACGCATTTATCTAGTTTCTACTCTTCAAATCCTTTAAAGGCTTTCATTTCTATTTCTTAATTTTTTAAAAGAGCAGTCTAGAAATAAACTGTTACAATCCAGCCTCCTCCTGAAAGCATCTCTGCTTCTGAATACCGCTGTTGTTCATTAGCGACGATTGCCGCGCCAGTTAGTACATTCTTCGCTACTCAGGGCCGCCGCTGCTGTTGGCATTTACATAATAGAGCTCTGCTTTGGAGAAAGATGAATAAGCACAACCATAAAATCTTGCTGTCACCAGGAGATTTACTATCGTCCGCCAGCCTGCTGCTTCTTGGCTGCGGAGGATCCAGAAAGAGATGAGTCACGGCGCTGCAAAACCTGTGTGTGGCTGCAGTGCGCCGGGGAAACGGAGCTCCCGGGGAATTAAAGTGACACTTGAGGATGGGCATTACTCACCAGATGACTCCTGAAGGGAAAAACCCAGGAGAAGTGGGAAGAAGTATCGATGACAGTCCTCACGGCTGCCTAAGGGAATAATAAAGCACCAGGGAAAATGTTAAGGATGGGGAGCTGAGGTCCCAGGGAAGTAGCGACATGGGCAGAGGCTCGGGAGTCACTGCAGAGCTGTAACCACAGCCGGGGCCACGGAGGAGCCGGGCCAAGGGAAGAGTTACGCAATGGCTGTTTGGGGCATGACTAACGCGCTGTTTGGACTTGACCGGAATGCGGGATGCCTGCGTACCTGCACTCTGCGACACCTACACAACAAACAGCCGGGTGATTACCACCGCGCTCCTGTCTGGCTGATGCACGAAGCCATCTGAGCTGCGACAGGGGTGCGACACGGAGCGTTTCCGAGGGTCAAGCTGCGAGGTCGTGTATTTATAAACACTGAGGCAAACAGCGTGTGGCGAGGCTTCCAGCCTGAATGGCGGGGAAAGGAGAGGGACAGATGAGCTCACTTTGGGAGCGTTTTCGCTCCCAGGTTTTCAACTTGAGAACCCATTTCAGCTACTGTAGAAACTCCCATCGGCCCTAAAAGAATAATCCTGCCACTTGTGGTGCTGCAGCTTCACGTGTTGCCATCCCTGATCTCAAATAAAAGCAAATCACAAGTAGAGAGTTTCAGTAAGGCACCAGCTTATTGAAAAGGTGCCAAGAAAACACGCCATATTCATACAGAAATAGATTAGGTAACGGTCAGCACTAGAATACACCAGGACGCAGTGCTGTACAGTGTTTATAGTACTGTCTTTTCTCTCAATGCAGAATTCTGTTTAGCTCAGACAGATTGATGCATACTTTCAGGGCATATGATAAAACATCATCTGTGTTTTTTCTTTGCATTCTCGTTATGCATAAAAAGATGAGCTTGCAATTCTTGGTTCTGAAGACAGGGAGGAGAAACACTACCTCTGAGGACAGCGGATATCACCATGCTCTTTTCCTAGCTGGTAATTTATGTTGAGAACTGCAGTTTTACACTGTAACTCTCACAAGAAGCACTCGTGCTGTAATGTCAGAGGCTCCGGGGTAATGCTGGAAAGGCAGGAGCATCGTTACTGTCAGAAGGCCACTGGAACTGAGGTTTGCAGCTTGGTAAGGGGGCACCTTGCAGCTCTGCTAGTGATGGGTCGATCAATGAGCCTGCTTTAAAAAAGATTCCGAGAGCCACCAGGTGAGTGATTAAAAAGAAAAAAAAATTTATACTCTCATTAGCAGCCTGAGAACTTGAGAGGATGAAGAAATTAGGTCTATGCATCAGCCAGGTAATCCAAGCTCCTGGCACAGAACAAACACCTTCCCCAGCTGTAGGGGTAGGTGGATAGAGGTGAATTATGCGGAGCAGCTGAAGGTCACGTACCCAAATCCTTCTCCAGAGGCGCTTGGCTGGGTACCTTGAAGCATCCTGAGAACAGGCTCCCAGCAGGAAGGACCGCATCCTGGTGGTAACAGCCAGAAGAACTCTGAAACAGCACTTCAAACTGCCTAGTCATGGGTAGCTGCTATAAATATATGCTAAAAATGAGTTTATTCTTAATATTTCAACAGCATCAATTTACTATGATTCAGCTCTTGGTATCCAAAGCATGAAGATGAGTTGTCTTTATTTTCCTGTGATGACAGTGATCGTTACACTGCCAGGGCTCAGGGAGTTCTAATACCAAATGTCAGGTATTTAAGGTGGCAAAACATAATTTTTCACTGAAGAACGCTGTCAATTCACTTCACATGTTTAACAACTTATTGCTAAACTGGCATAAATTTCTGGAGCTTTGACAGGATGCTTCCCATGGAAAAAGTATTTCCCTTAAGAACCTCTACACCGACTGATACTGAACGCTTTTTTCTTTGAAGAGGTGCCATATCAACCATAACTTCATTTCCTAGACACTGAGAGGAAACAATTTTTAATTTGGTTCCTAAAGCCCCCCAACAGCCTCTGTTCTGTCCCCTCGGCAGGACTGTGCCCTGTGGGGTGCTGGCTGTACCTGCCAAGGTGAGGACACGCTGGGACACCCCACTTCACGGGACACACCCCAGCTCCTCCCAGCACCCACACCTTTCTCCAGCAGCCCAACACCAGGTCACCATCTCTCAGCATTTTGTCCTGAGCCCCTTTAAGGTGGATTAAACAATTTCATGAACACAGACCAAGAAATTTAAGTTTCTGTG
>NW_010105406.1:0-230 GCF_000699245.1 Pterocles gutturalis | reverse complement strand
ACCACCCCCACTCAGCCGCTCCACAGGGAACGAAGCCTCTCCTCAGCCCTTTTCCCAGAGCTCGGCCTTCCCCAGGGGCCTGCGTGGTTCACCAGCACCTTCCACCCGTGGGTACCCCTCCACACAACACCCCTGGGCTCCACACTTCTCCCTGCCCCCCCACCCTGACAACAACCTAAAAATTCCCGAATCCCTGCACTTTTTATTATTTTTATTTTTTCCTTCCAACA
>NW_010105405.1:749-5242 GCF_000699245.1 Pterocles gutturalis | reverse complement strand
AAGAGTGGGTGAAAATAAAGAAGAGGCTTCATGTGGAGCGGCAAGGCAAGTGTAAGCGAGAAGAAAGAAGAGGTGCCACGTGGAGCAGCAAGGCAAAAGTGAGCGAGAAGAAAGAAGAGGCGTCGTGAGTCAAGAGTGAGCGATGAGAGGAGCGTCGTCGGGCTGAAGAGCGGGCGTGAGAACGGCACTCTGGGCAAAGAGACCTCCGGGATACCTGGGCGCAGTCACTTAAGAGCATGGTGGGCACCTCTGTGGTGCCCTGGCTGGCTTTGCGCTGGGCGACCTCCCTGTAAGCAGGGCTTGGTCTTTGCTTTTGTTGTCTTTGGCCTTTTGCCGCCTTGCTCCTTTGGCTGCCCGGAGAGAGTGGCAACCCTGTAAGGAGGGTGAGAGCCGCTGTCTCTGCACCCAAGGGGGAAATGGAGCTCCCTGGACCCCCAGCCCACCCTGTAAGCAGGGGAGGGCCATTTCTCTGCCCTGGCGGCTTTGTGCCTGCTGGCAGCCTGGCCAGTGTGACCCCTGGAGTCAGGATGTGTCACAGCATTTGCCCCTTGGCCACCCATGAAGCCTCTTGGCATGTTGAGGCCACTCTGGCCTCCATGCAGCCTGGGGGACAGGTTCTGAGGCTCTTCCCTCCTGCTTGGTGGTGGGGATGGCTTCCCAGACAATGGCTGCAGAGAGCTTGCTCCCTCTTCTGGGAGCGTCTCTTTTTTTCTGTCTGTGTGTCCTAGGTTCAGCTGATACAGAGACAAATTTCTTTATAATAGCTAGCAAGAGGCTGTGTTTTGGATTTGTGCTGGGAAGAAAGCTGATAAAAAGTGATATTTATTTTGCTGCTAAGGTCTTTCAGCTTCTCTGGCTGTCTGAAACATGAGAAGGTCGTAGCGAGAACTGCCCCAGTTACCAGGCCAGGATTAGAACTTAGGTTCGGGATGGAGACCGAAGGTGGCCAACAGTCTATTCTATAACACAAATGTCATGCCCAGTATACAGGTGAGGATCCTCCCAAAGATGGGCCCTTTTTTGGTTCCAGATCTCTTTTGCTCTGGGTCATCTCACTCCAGGTGGTTGCTCTCCCAAGGCCTTTCCCTCCCTGCCACCCTGGTCAGCTGTCAGTGTCGGGCGCTCGGACTCTTGTCTCTGTTCCGTTAGTGCGGTTTCAGGACTCTCCCTGCTTTGGGATTGTTAGCTGGGAACGGGCTGATCCTTGTTCATCGGGTAGGGGGGCAGTGTCACTGTGTATCACTCATTTGTGTATTTGTGTTTAGTATTATTTTCAATATTATTGTAGTTTAGTGATTTTTCTCATCTCAACCCATGAGTCCTTTTTTTTTCCTTTATCTCTTTAACTCTCTCCCTTATCTTTGGGTGGGGGGTTGGGAGTACAGGAGTGGGTGTGTGGCTTTGGCCTCCAGCCAAGGGGAAACCCATCACTTTCCTTTTTGGTGCCCAATGTGGGGCTCGAGCGGTTGAGATAACAACAGACTTGAACACGGCGCATTACAGCATACTTCAAATAAGCATTCATTGTGTTGTATGAAATGCTGCTGTGGGAAATATTGTGGTACTTGCCACATGTACTGTTTATCAGTATTTATGGGCTGCTGGTCATCTGTGTGAGGTGGGCAGAGGTTATGACATTGCTGATGAAGGGGATTGCTGTGTTATGCCCCTGGTTTTTTTTTCTTTTTGGTAAAATGAAAATGTTATCAGGCTTAATCTTGTTTGTTGATGCGAACACCAACTATTGTGTAAAGCCAGTTGACTTTTGCAGCCTTATCTCTGCACTTTGAGAGCCACCTGGCGGACAGGGTTGCCAATTACACTGGTTGCACATGCAGCCAGTGTCCCTTCAACAGCCAGTTCATGAGGGAGACATCTCCCTATACTGTCCCCTTGTCCTGCAGACCACTTTCAATGGTTTTAGAGGATTCTGACAGCCCTTGGGATATTTGGGTCAGCATTTTGATTGTTGTCATCCTTTTGCAAGGCCTCTTGATTGTATGTCAGTGCGTATGTATTGTTAAGGTTAATCGATGATTCACTCAGTGCATCACCAGCCATGACCCAGCTGCCACCAGCACTCCCCCAGCCGATATTGTAGAGACACCAACCACTGCAGCAGACATTGTGGTGACTCCAACCTTGGTGTCCTCTACAGCCACACAAATCATAGCCACTGAAGCCCTGACATCTGTTATATCAACAGAGACTGTAGCTACTCAAACTTCAATAGAAGCTACAACTACGCCCATACAAACCCCAGCCTCCTCCACAACACCTCTGGTTCCAGCGCCCACTACAGCAATTCCAACCATGGCACCCATGGCTTCAAATTCAGCCCCAGCACCTGCTGCACTGACTTCAACCAGGGCACCCATGGCTACAATTTCACCCCCAACTACTGTGCCTGCAGCTGCAACTTCAGCTCCGATAGCTCCAGTCCCGACATCCACTACAGTGACTTCAACTGCAACGCCCACTGCAGTGACTCCCATGCCAACAACTTCAACTCCAGTGCCTTCAGCCTCAACAGTTCCAGCACCAAGCACAGCTACTGCAACCATCACTACTCACACTTCGTCAAGCAGCATCACAGAGTCTCTGCCATTAGTCGTGGCCCCCGTACGGAAGAAGAAAACACAAAAATCAATATGTGTAGAAGAGGAGGAAGCAGCTCCTCCTATGAGGGAAGAAGAGGAAGAGACCCATGACCCTGATAGGGAGGAGGCGGGCCCCTCCAGAGCAGGGCCATCATGAGTATGGGGGAAAAAGGAGGAAATAGTAGATGAGATGGTAACCCTATCCAGGCGTGAGCTGTGAGACATTAAACAAGACTATGACTGTAAGGAAGATGAGCCCTTCCTTACCTGGGTACTCAGATGCTGGGATGATGGAGCCAGTAAGCTGGATCTAGAAGGTGGAGAAGGTGGACAGCTGGGAAATCTTGCTTGGGACGAAGCCATCAGCAAAGAAGTTAAAAAGCAACTGCCATGCAGCCTCTGGAAAAGCCTCCTAAAGGCTGCACTGAAGAAGTATTGCTAGAAAGAAGGTATTATATGGAAACCAGGCAAGTGGGTCAACATGGAGAGTAGTATCCCGCACCTGAGGGAATTGGCTGTGTGGGAGCAGATCTATTATGACCTGACGAACCCGCAGACATCCGAAGATCCAGATGAAGTCTGGTGCACATGGCCCATGTGGCACAGGGTTCTACAGAGTGCACCACCATCATATAGTCACTCACTAGTAATAATGGATGTTGAAGACCTCACCGTGAGTACTGTGAGTGCCTGGCTCTGGGAATAGGAAGAGGATGCCTCCTCATAGGCTGTCATCTCAGCTATGGAGAAGCTGTCTGAGACACTATGCCAGGAGCCCCGGAAATTTAGAGAAGATAGAGCCTACTCTCCATCTGTGCAGCCCAGTATTTCAGCGGTTAGAAGAAAGCATTCCCCTGTTCAAGGGAAACAGCATACACCATGGGGCAAGCTGTGGTTTTTCTTTCTGCGTGACCAGAAAGAAGACATGAGGAAGTGGGATGGTGAACCCACCTCTAGACTGGAAGCCCATGTAAGTGAACTAAGAGGGAAGACACCTGTTAAGAAGAAACCACCCAAGAAGGATGTCAGCAGAGTTGCTGCAGTGATTGAAGAAGGCAATCAACAGTCCCACAGATATCGAAAGACTGAAATCACCCCTCTTGACCCTGGTGAGGGGACCTCTGGTCTGGCACCGCACAGGTCAGACAGTGAATCCTCTGATGAGGAAGAGTATTAGGGGTGCCCTGCCTCCAGCCAGGTGGAGGAAAGGGTAATCAAGTGTATTGGACTGTATAGATTCAATGGCCTGGCACATCAGGCCCCCAGAAGTACAGGGCTTTAGTGGACACTGGTGCCCAGTGCACCCTAATGCCATCAAACTTCAGAGGGCCAGAATCCATCTCCATTTCAGGGCTGACTGGGGGATCCCAAGAATTAACTGTGTTAAAGGCTGAAATAAGCCTAACTGGGAGGAAATGGCAGAAGCAGTCCATTGTGACTGGTCCAGATGCCCCGTGCATCCTTGGCATAGTCTATCTTAAGAGAGGATACTTTAAGGACCCAAAAGGGTATCGGTGCACTTTCAGCGTAGCTGCTGTGGAGACAGAGGAAGTTAAACAGCTGTCTGCTTTGCCTGGTCTCTCAGAAGACCCTTCTGTTGTGGGATTGCTACAGGTTGATGAACAACAGGTGCCAATCGCTACTACAACAGTTCATTGACGGCAGTGTTGCACCAACCGAGACTCTATAATTCCTATCCATACACTGATCCGTCAGCTGGAGAGCCAGGGAGTGATCAGTAAGACCCGCTCACCATTTAACAGCCCCATATGGCCAGTGCGAAAGTCTAACGGGGAATGGAGACTGACAGTAGACTACCGTGGCCTGAATGAAGTCACGCCGCCACTGAGTCCTGCCATGCCAGACATACTAGAGCTTCATTCTGAACTGGAG
>NW_010105405.1:0-273 GCF_000699245.1 Pterocles gutturalis | reverse complement strand
TATTCCGGACTACAGTCAGATTGTAAACCCACTCTACCAAGTGACCCGAAAGAAGAATGATTTTGTATGGGGCCCTGAGCAACGACAAGCTTTTGAAAAAATTGAACGGGAGATAGTCCAGGCAGTAGCCCTGGGACCAGTCCGGACAGGACCGGATGTTAAAAATGTGCTCTACACCACAGCCGGGGAGAATGGCCCTTCTTGGAGCCTTCAGCAGAAGGCACTGGGGGAGACCCAAGGGCGCCCCCTAGGGTTTTGGAGCCGGGGATACAG
>NW_010105404.1:1052-44753 GCF_000699245.1 Pterocles gutturalis | reverse complement strand
TGGGGAGGGTCACCGTGGAGTGTAGCATGGGAGGTGGGTGGCCATGTCAGAGACTGACGGTTGGAACAGTGAATGGGGTTTTAAATGAGTGACTCAAAATGTGCTGTGAAGCCTCAGGAGAGGCCAGAAAGCTAAACCCGTTAGGGATGAAGACTGGGAAGGTGATCACAGCAGTGTGGGTGGTTATATGGCTGCAAGAATTATTGCCACAGTAATGGGGAAGCTGGAGCGGTGTGGGAGTTATCCCCCATGTCTAACGGTGGGCAGGAGGAGAGGCTTGCACAAGACAGTAGCTGTATCGGAGGGAAGTAGAGCAGACACTGGCCTGCCACCTCTGCCTCCTAGACCACTGAGAAGAGCCGGCCTGCCCAGAGCTTGTACAATAGATTACTGCCAGGATTTAGCAAATTTTAACTGGGGTGGTTAAGATTCAAAAGAAGGACTTAGCTTTTAATTTTAATGAAACTGCAGTTGAGAAAAGCACCCTAGAGAGTGGGAAGAGGCATAAAGGTGGGGAGAGTGAAAGAAAAAAAAATACACACATTAAACAGACTGTTACTTGTGTGAAGAAATCGTCTTCAATGATTGTGAATGCTTTCCAAAAGTCATTTGCACAAAGAAATGCAAAAGGCCTATAACTGAAATAGTGTCTGTTTTTGTTGCCCCATTCCCGGGACTCCAGAGGAATACAGTAGTACTCAGGATCTGCCTGTATGGCAGTTTAACCTGGTTCCAGGCTGCTATGATTTACTCCTTCCTCCTCCTTTCTCTCAGTTACATATTCCATTCAGTTACATATTCCACTTTTCTCTTAACATTAGCTCTGCAGCAGGGCAGTCGCCTGGTTAAAGATACTGATCTGTCTGAAAACTAACCTGCTTTGATTGCTCTATGTAAATTGCCTGACTGACTTGGCTCCCTGCATATCTACACAAGCCCCGACACCACCTCAAGAAGGGGGAGAGGAAGGCTTAGCTGGCACTGCAGGGGGAGGAGGCCCCAGGTAAGATCAGCTCTAGCTGCTGTGAAATTTCATCTGACCAGCGAAGCCAGGAGTTACAGGTCAAGCCTAGCCAGTGGCTCCCCACTGCCACGCACGGCCTCAGCTCCTGGTCCCCTCTGCCTGTGTGCTTGCACAGGGTGCGGTGGTACTTGTGTAAAGTCACTCAACTCCATTCAAGTCATTAGTCCAACAGAAAAAAAATCACCTGCTAAAAAAAAAAAGAATAGTTTTCTGCTGGCTCAGCAGTTGTAGCAGCTTAGTGAAGTGATGAATCCTGGTACAAGGGCAGAGGAGGAAGAGGAGGCGGATAAAGCAGAAAGAGGACCACATTGGTGGGTCCGTTCAGCTGTGATGGCAATTTAGGTTTTAGAGTTCTCACAGCCCAACCTAGTATCAACATCCTCAGCTGACAAAGAGAGGAAAGAGCATTGTGACATGAAACAATAATTCATCTATCCTTGCTCAGAACCTAAGAAAAAAATGAATGAAAAGGACAGGGTAAATGCTTTTTTTCCTTGGCAGTTTCCTATTATTATATGATGGATTGTTGCCAACTCTTGCTTTTTTGTTTTAGCCTTCAGTGGATTCCTGAAAGCTGTAAATCTGATTACCCAAGAATCCCAGCAGTGTGCTTTTAAGACCCTAGCCTGTATAGTTTAAAGACAAGCTTGATGGCATGAACTTCAAAGGCTTGAAAGAAGACAAAAGCAGTAGACTAAATACCAAGTCTATTATTTCAGTGGTTATGTTTCTTAAACTTTGCTGCTCTGCTGGCAGTCCCAGCATCACTCTAGACAGAGCAGTGCAGACACGTTAGACTGACTGGTAAATTCTGTCTCTGCTTACCAAGCTGTATTAAAAATGTGTTGACCAGGAAATTTACTGCAGACAGCAGCACAGGCAGGCATACTGTAGCTTCTAATCTGATCAGCTACCTGAGCTTCGGCAAATAGAGCTTTATTCGTGAAATGATCTTTGTGTACATTCAAGCATGTGAGTGACTACACTGGAGACAATGTGACTGCTCACCTTGCTAACATTAAGAATGCATATAAAGATCTGCGGTGTCATGGCCTGGCAGTATATAAACAGTTAATTTCAGTTATCCAATAAGAGCTAATTCAAAGTTGTTTACTGACAAAAGAATGAAGAAGTTTATACGAGTTACATTATTTGTTCTGCATACTGCTTTGTATGCCTAGGCCCCTATATTTGCACAAGGCTCAGAGACTTCAGAGCAGTTACTTTGCATACAGAGGAAAGTATGTGAACAACTGCCTAGCAAGAGGGGAAGAAATCGAAACATCAGAAAAAAAGTCCCGTTTCGAAAGGAAAAAAACAGAAATTCTACTTTCATCTGCAGTACTAATATATATGCATCAACCAACAATGAATCAAAGTTGCAACATAGGAAGAGTATCTATGGAGTTGCATAAATACTGAAATATACATTGTAAATACAAATACCTTTAAAATAAAATTATAAAGTAAAAGTTTGCAGATTCCAATCCTGTGACTGTTTCCTATATATTTTCCTTAACTTTTGTAATCTGTGGGATCCAGTGGTTCTCTCAAGTTCCATGGAATTTCTCCCATGTTTGAAGCTAAGTACATGCATAAAAATTGGTGCGAGCTATGTGTCGGTCATTCTTGTATCCTAAACTATGTTTTGTAAATAGGCAGGAATATTTCATTCTGAATATCATTTATAAATAATAATTTAAATATTTACCACCCATGTTTAATGATACTGGCATCTCAGCTAACCGGATAATGTGGGACAGTGTTAAAATATTCTGAAATGTAATCTCATAATCTTACCTTTTCTTTTTCCTCAGGAGAGGCTCAGCACGACGATGACTAGTTTTGTTGCCATAAATCCTGATATACCTGAAACTCATGCTGAAACTTCCAAATTATGGATGGTTTTCAGTAGGCTGGGTATCATGAATAGGTGATGAGTACATCGGTCCTCTAGGATTCTTCCTTGCAGCTTGCCAGGTGTCAAATGTCCCATCATTTAATCTTCTGATTCACACTCTTGCTTCATGTGCCCAGTATCAGCTGTGCAGTACAGGCTGGCTGAGAGGCAGCTCGTTTCTCCTGTTACTGTCTCAGTTCCTTTAACAGTCATATCTGACCTCTGTCTTGTCAATAAATAGGAGCAAAAACTTTTTCAGAATCCAGGTCTGGTTTTACATTTGATTGTGGGAAATTCTTTCTGCAGTGAGGTTCAGACAGGCTACTTCTCGCTATAATAAAATAATTATTTTTATACTTTGTGAAAACTTCGTAAGGATCTTCCATGGAGCCGTGCTGTTCTTCAGCAAGCACAACGGCACCACTCTTATCCTGCTTTATAACAATTTAAAATAAGACTGTTGAGGAAAACAGTGTCTGATGACCTTGTTTTGCAGACTTAAGTTTAGGCTTCCCGATACAGGTCGAGAGATAATTAATGACATCTCCTAATCTAGTTGATACTGTTCAATGAAACTGTAAAAGAATATCAACTTTGGCTAAACACATTGGATTTATTTGAAGTCTTTGTCTTGTCGGGAAGGTCCTTGCATGCTGTACTCAATGTATGCACTGTAAAGGGCACGGTTGTGTACTGCGGCTTAGAAGACTAGAAGACGGCCCTAGTCAAGGCCATTCTTGAGTCTTGCTGAGCAAGACTATAGCAGCTTTTTTGTATTCCTCCATCTCTTTTCACATCTTTGGTCTAGCTTTCAAGGAATATGGCTCTTGGCTATTTATGCTTTGGTCAGAATTCAATATTTTATAATGAAGAAGGATTTGATTCACCAGCTAGGTCCTAGGTTACTTGGACTTGCACCAAGTAGAACAAGAACTCTAAGATACAAACCACCTCACCAGAGTAAAACAATGGTACTTTCTTTGGCAGTCAATGAAATTTCACTAAGACAAGTTTTTTATATCAGAGGAATATGTTTTAATTTCTCTGCTAATCCTGTTTCATTTGAAGCACCTACAAGAAATTTATCAGAAACTATTTAACCTCAAAGCACCTTGCCAAGGCAGTAAATGTAGAGTGAAAGACTCTTCAGTGTTTTAAACCTTGCTACCAAGTCCTGGGTGCTTTCACTTCAGTGTCACTCTTCACATTTTGGTCTGTTCTTCTCCCAGGAGCTTTTGTCTTTGTGGTTTCTTCTTGACAGCCATCTCTGAGCTAGCCACCATCCTTTGGTTCTGTGACCTATGCCAATGCCAGACAGGCATGTAACGCGAACCTGCTCTTGCTGACCTCACTGTGTTCCCAGAGAGCATTCTGTCAGAAGAGCAGACATGAGTGTGGTGGTAGCAAACACAGCTCCAACCTGCAAGGCAGGCTCGGGAAATGAAAATGTCCCCACGTGTATTTGGTGTTTCAGATTTTTTTTTCTGACAGTTCCCTCTATCCCCCTCCTGACTTATATTTGTCAGCAATCTCCCAGGCTGTTGTTATCTGTTGTCATTAACCATGTACGCTAAAATTATCACAATCTCTTTCCAAATATGATAATTATCATGTTTTACTCTCCACTAACTTGATTTTTCCTATCAGTTTTTAACTTCTGCAGATGAAGTGTTTCTCTGTCCAGCATCTGGGACCTCATCTGTAATATGATTATCTCAATGTAAGTCTTAGCTCAGCACAGAGGATGTGATAATGGGAAACATTATCCTCCTCACTCACCTACGGTAGCTGAAAATAATTGTGGTTTCTCTGCTGTGGAAGTGCAAGATACGTAAAGACCACTTGCCATGGCAAAAACCTGCAGGTAGCTCTTATGGAGCTGAAGTGAGTAAATGAAACTTCTTACATCCGGAAGGCTTAGTGCCCCATCATGTTGTGTTTTTATTCTGAGACAATAACCAACGTTTTCTAATTCAGGAGTTATTTCACCTAATTCATTAGTCGTAGGTATGGCCATACGTTCTGTCTGGATTGCTACAAGGTAGCTGATAAATTTCTGGTTTGCTTCATTTTTCCTGGCTCTGTGTAGTGTGACTTCTTTTCCTTGTAACTGAGGAACACGAAAATGAAAATGCCATCTTTAGCACCACACTTAAAAATTAACAAACTTCATACACAGCAGAGAAATAACCAAATCAGTTTTGTTTAAAGCATCAAGGCTCAACATGAATTTTCTTTCTTCGTATTCCTCTCAGGTGAAAGAAGCTACACAGGACATTTCTTGCATAATGTTCTATTTGTGGAGGACTAAAATTTGTGGTATAATTTATTCAGTTGATTCTTCTATCACCCTGTCTTGCTAGAATATATTTTTATATTCTGTGCATGTAGACACATTTGTTTTCATAGCCACATCATAAATATGTTTAGGCCTATATTAAATGTCTTCTAGATAGGCATTTTATTCCACTACATTTGTCTGTAAAACATTTTAAGATAGCTGAAATAGAAGAATAAGAAATAAGGTTACATATAAACTCATTTAGAAGAAAAGTAACAACCTGTTTCTTTAATAATAGATGCCACATTTCCCTCTATGTTTTATATTCACAAGTTGCTGAAGGAGATATGGTAGAGAAGAATAAATAAATATTAATGGCAATGTACACATGAAGGCCCAGATAAGCCATTGCAGGATTAGTGCCAAATAACAGTATTGTATAGATGGTTCAATTAAAGATTCACATGAGATTATAATAATAGATTGCCATGTAGATCAGAAGACAAGAAAGAGATCTCCAAGTTGCGCTGTTTTGAATCTGTAATATCTCCACGTGAGTCAGTGGAATTAATCCAGCTTTTCCTTACCTTTTTTGCAGTGAGAACCTGAGTTAAATGAACAGAACACGTATAAATATGATAGTGGATGTGCTAAGAAACATGCTGCATCAGATCGACATGGAATGACAACTGTCTTGAAAAGTTTTCTGGCATTTTCTCATGTACTGACATGAAATTTAAAGATATGATAAATGTTATAACCAGGAAGGAAATCTTACAGTTCACCCTTCCTGAAGTGAATAAAAACTGTGGTGGAAAATGTACAAGGGATAAATATTGATATTTCCAGACAGTTATTTCCTTAGCAGCTGCGATAAAGTAATATTGGGAAGTACCACCTATGTTGTCTCTCAAAAGAGGATGGAAGGTTTGTGCCACACAAGAGAGAAAATAGTTTTCTCTGTGTATTATTGCCTTAACTTTCACCTCCACAGTGTTCTAATGTGCACTCAAGCCTCAGAGCCATGTGCTCTGTATGGGAGGACCTGCTGCTTTCTGATGTTCTAGCACTAATTTATCTTTCAAGCCTTCCCTAAAACTACTTGGAGAGATTTTCTGCCTCTTCCTGCCGTGCCACACAAAGCAATGATGAAGAGGCTGGTGCTGTGTTTATGATGGGCAGCAGTACTGAAAGCTTGTTCAGTCCGTCTGGAGGTGTTTTGTTATCCTAAGGCTACGGGGGTATGTGATCTCGTGAGCGTGGCCAAGCAGGTGATGGTTGCCGTCACTGAGTACGCACGTGGGGTGGGAGGCATCTGATCTGTGCAGAATTTTACAAGTCTTATGCTAAGGATCAAACTGGGGGTAAGTATGAGTGGAGTACACAGCAGGAAACTGAGGATGTATAGACAGATGAGAGATGCATTGCATATATATTTCGCTGTGACTGCCCAAAGGCTTAAAGTAGCTGTCCTGTAGGCTTAAAGTCTTCTGCGCTAGGGACTAAACAAGGGAGAGCCCACAGGGTGGCCCATGCAGCGGCTGAACGATGCTTTGCGAGGTGACATCAAATCCAAATGGGGAAAAGTACAGATAAAAGTTTCTCAAAGTTGAAGGCTGCTAAGAAACAGAGGCCAGTGTTGTGCTCAGAAAGGTATATGCCAACAGACAACAACCAAAAGAGCTGATAATAAAGAATTTCATTAGTGAATAGAGCCATATTTACAGAGAACCTCAACCATGCCAAGGTGAGCAATAGAGACATTGTTCATTGCTCCGATACTGGTGGCCCAGCCTGTCCCCTGGCTAGGGGCACGTCCCTTCCAGGCCAAGCCCAGGGAAAAAAATTATCAAAATTAGCCAAAACAAAAATTGTTGGTCATACATATTTATTTTCACTAAAATAGTTACACATTGCTGTAGTATGTAACAGAGTATTTTCAGTGAGCTTAGAGTATGTGATTCTTCACTTGTAATAGAGAGAACTTTTTTCCTATAAATAATACCAAAAAGTTATATCTGGGACACATGTGTCATTCTTTGAACCAAAAAATAAATCCAGATAGACCAAAGACAACATAGAACGTAAAATGCCCTCCTCCAATGCGTTCAAGCAAATGTTTTTTCTTCTGAGATAGAACAGTGACACCAGGGTGTTCACTCCATCTTCTGCACATAGCGGTTAAAAGTTTTAACATCTCTTTCTAGACTCCTTATACATAAAAATACTTGCTTCTATAAATATGTTAATTTATTCTATACCTCAACAATCCATTACCTTTTATAATTAAACTTAATATTTCTGTCATGTCCAATTGTCAAAGCTCGTATTTGTCATTAAGTAAATTCTTAATGGCGTAAATAAATACTTAATTTAAAAACTATTCTAGAGACACTTTGTGTCCAGCTCTAAAAACAAAACAAAACACAACAAAACAAAACAAAACAAAAAACAAAACTCAAAATAAGTTGCTTAGTGTCACTTCTTGCTCAGTGGTGTTAGAATGAGAGAATCCAAGTAAGAATTTAGTTCTCCCACCCTTGAGGACAATCCTTTAGGGTGACCATGAAATGCTAAGGTACAAATTATAGAGGTAAGATAAGTAGACAGTGTTAGTAGTGGAATAATTACAGCAAATTGAAGAAAGTTTAAGGTAAAAATCACTATAACAATTTAACGTGTTAGTCTACATTTCAAACCTATGGACTAAAATTCCAGTTGGAATAAGTAAAATACATTTTTTTCTCTTTCCTCTATCACTGACTGCGCAGCCAAGGTGCTGAGGGAGATCAAAGATGCTGTGAAGGCAGGGCGCGGGCCAGTAACGTGAGGTCAGGGCTGCCCCATGGTAGAGTGACTGTCATGTCCAGAGCATGGGGCCAAAGTGACCCAAAGTTTCAGGTAGTCAACAGCTCTCCATGGAGCAGCTGGAACAGGGGCTGGTGAGGAGAAAAGCATCCCCTGGCTTGAGCTAAGGAGCATATAGGACCTGGTTCAAAATGCCTTAGTCAAAATGTTTCTGCACAGTTGCTACTGTAATACATCCAGATCTTTGCATGAGGAAGAAAATTGTGGACAACTGCACTCAATGTCAAGAAAGGAGCTCCTTAAAAATGAAATTTTTATTTAAAGTAAGAAGTTGAAGGTGAAATAGCTGTTGGGAGGTACAGCAGAGCTCTGTTAAATGACAAGTGGCACAGGAAGGCTGATCGGAGCAGATTGTTCACAGCTTTTTTCCAATACAAGAGTTAGGGCATTAAAAGATCTGGAACAGGACAGCTCAAAACAACCTAAGCAAGGATATTTTTCAGGAAATATTTAATTCATCTGTGAAACAGAGTGCTGAAGACATTAAAAACTTGTATGGCCTCCATTGAAACTTACTAAATACAACAATTTCTAGACCAGGAAGTTTCTGAGCTGAAAACTGTTGAATGCTTAGAGAGGATGAGAAAGAAGTGTGATGTGTGTTGGTCCTGTTTGTTCCCCTCTGTAGGCGTCTGCTTGTGACCGCTGCTGGAGATGGGACAGATGGAGACTGCCGCCACGTCCACTCCCTCTCCTCTCCTACCATCCATATTTCTATAACAGCTGAAGCAAGGATTCTAGAAATGTTCACTATACCAGCAGCAGGTCCGGTCTGCGTATATAATGAGGCAAGATTCCAGTTTGGAAAAAAATAGGTTGTAAACATATAATTAAAAATTAACTGGTTATATGCAAGGCAGAAGTATTAGAACCATGCAGACTACCTCATCTCAGTATTTCTTCTCTGAATTCGGAGTTTTGCACCTGCAGTACTTTTCTCTGAACATGGATCCTGGTGCTTCGTCTTTTATGCTTGTAGGACTCAACTGGAAAAGCAAAATAATTCCATGTGGACATCACGTAAGCAGCCAAATGGAAAGCAAACTGGCCTTGCTGTTTATAGGAAGGAAACTCCAAGTGGTAGATTTTAATAAATGATTTGTACATGGAGTCAGGAAGAGAAGCCACAAAGTACACACATGGCAGGCAGCATATTATGGCCACTACGCACAAGCTCACACCGATTTTCTGCTTTCCCTTGGCATAGGTACCATCTGAGAATAGCTGCTGCTGACTATCATCACGGCAATATCGGCAGGCCATGAAAGCCACAGCTTAAACTAAGGGAGTAACTGGAAGCCACAGGCAGCGGCTGTCCTTTCTGCTGGAGACTGGGAAGTGCTGGGGGCGGAGAGCTGGGCACTCAGCTGGGTGTCACCCGGACACCCGGGGGGTGCTGATGGGGTGCACACCCCACCACCAGAACTGGAGTGCACAGTCCCAGTGTGGCATAGCAGGCTAAGGGCTGGGGGCATGTGCAGGTCAGGACAGTGGTGCAGGGAAAGAATTGCAGAATGCAGAGCGCTGAAAGCCAGCTAAGGATTCAGACGGTCTCTGGGCACTGTCTCATCAGACATCCATGATAGAGGGAAGTCATATGGGATCCTCTGTACTGAACATCTGCTCACAAAGCCCCTGTGTGGATCATCCTCTGAGACTGGCAGAGCGGGAGGACTTTGGAAGGAGTCTCTCCCAGGTGCATACAGGGCCAGGTATGACTTCCAGGGGACAGAATCACCTAGGACCTTACTGGAGATCTGTCTGGGCTTTTTGGAGGACCTTGCAGTTGAACTGTCCTCCTCAGAAAGTGACCAGAGGCATTATATCAGGAAGTCCTGTGCACTTGTAGGTTATTCACATGCTGGAAAGAAAGGGAGCAAGGGGAGGTTTTGTCCTACATCAGCAGCCAGTGCAACTGGGGAGTATTTCAGCTTCACTTAGAGGATTTCCCAGGCTCAGCTCCAGGCTAGAAGTAAACTGGGCAGTATGTTCTTCCTCACCCCTCTGCCATTGCTGTCACAAGGATCATTCACAAAGTCCGTGAATTAGAGATGAAAGTTGCTGCATAAACTCATTGCATCATTTTGGACCCGAGCCTGTACAGCAACCTGCCCCGTGTCATCTGCACCCGGGGGGGAGCTACTACAGCAAAAAAACTCTGTGCAGTGTCGAGGGAGGTGACTTCCCTCTTTGCATTTCTGACTGCGCTTTTATATCACACAACATTTATTAGTATCAAGTAGAAGTGTAGTAAAGGGATGTTTAATAAACTAAGCACTGTACTGGGCATTTCTTCCATGAACAATTTCTTGCCTTGACTTCACAGCAAAATTGAGTCCCTATTGCCCTGGACATTACAAGAGATAACCAAGAGATAGCTGCTGTTCTGAAGGGTTTATAGTGTACATATGAAGGCACAACACTGGAAACAAAATAATATAATCCTCATCTTATAGGCACGGACAGAAAAATTAGATGCCAAGACTGCATTAAAACAGAACCCACATCTCTAAACTCTGTGGTTGGTACTTTACCCACAAGACAATCTTTCCTGTTCTGCAGCACTGCAAAGTGCTCGTTAACACCACCTGACCTGCACAGGGTTATTCCACCCTCTCCCACAGATGCAAAGCATATTTAAAAATGCAGGCTGGTGGGCAATCACATTCTTGTGTAACAAACGAAGTGTCACATTTTCCCTGTTGGTTTGTTGGTTTTTTTTAATCATGCAATAATGTGCTTGTCAGTTCCTCTTTTACTGTGGCCAGTCTGCACACAGAGAAGAGTCGTTAGGCGCTGTGATAAAGAAAAAAGAACATCCCCAAGATATTTTTATCTGTGGACTGGGAAACATTAATCATTTTTCAGCTCCTACCTGTTCACTCTTATTATTCATCCTCCTGCATGTTCATCTCATGATGAATGCTAATTTTGTCTGCTCTGTAAACTGATCTATGGACAGTTGCCCAAATGCTGAAACGTTTGAGGGCATGGACATACACAGGTGAAAGGGGGAAGAAGCTAGAAGTCCTGGAGCACCCGTTCAGCTCACCAGCACCCACATTGCCCAGCTGTGTATTATTGCCTCTTCAGATCTGCTGCCCTAGCTGCGTGCACAGTGATCCTTAACCCAAACCTGTCATCATAATCTGGGTATGTTTAAGGACTGTCAATAAATGCCTTGTGTCACCTGAATCACTTTGAGAGGACTGGGTTACATGCGTGGTTACAGTGGAAGCATGTTTTAAACGTGCTTCCTGCAACTTTGCCGCTCTCTTTGGTTTCCATGTGATTATTCTAAAGGGTCTTGAGGTAAGGGTAGGGAATGGCTTTAGAGAAAAGTCTGTGTTTTTTCTGGGCTAGATCTCCCCTAGTGTTCAAGTTTATGGCATTTACCAGTGCTGACAAATTCCCTGAGAGTCACCCAGCCCCCAGCAGGTACATGCACGCTCATGCCACATGTGTGTGGTCATCACACAGATTGCCCCGACCCCCTCCCAGGGTGCCCACAGGCCTGCGTGCCGTATCCTGCACTCTCCATTGGCCATGGCGAGCTGCTCTGCTGATCGGTCGCTCCAGCAGCACAGGAGATCACTGCCCTAAGGGAGGAGCAGACTGCACTCGTCTACCCCCTGAATGAATACAGGTGACTAGCCTGGGACTAGAGTTTCAAAGACAAAAACTGGGACAAATAGAGAGGCTGTCATAGACAAACATTTCGATGGAGTGAAGGAATTAGGAAGGTGTAAGGGTAACCTCCTCCTTTCCTGGGTGTTCTCTGCAGTGACACACTGCAACACTTTAATGTAAGGAGAAAGGGGCACATGCATACAAGGAATATTTATCCTTCTGAGATCTCTTCTCTACGTGAATTCCCGTCCCATCCTTGGTCTTAACCTACCATCTTCCTTATTCCAGGACTGGCAATCTTTCAACAAAGGAGGGATAGGTTGTATTTTTCTTTCCCAAGTTAGCTATTAAGCGTGCCAATGGAAACTTGGCGAGAAGGCGAAGATGCTGCTGTGGCAGGAGGTCTCAGTTCCTGCTGCATGTGGAGCTCTGGGGGGGCCAGAAGCAAATGCATCTCCCAGACACCTCTTTAAAAAAGTGCCATAGCTCTCTTAACTGCACGGACCCCCTGTATTCTGTGTCATGGGATAAACCTGTCCTAGCCCCATCCCCTCCTTGCTGTTGTCTTCCTCTGTGCCCTGCAGCTTGGCTATAGTTGGCCCTGGGAATTAAACTCCACGTTCCGGTACCCTGGCACACAGCAGAAGGAGGGAGCCAGCTGGAACGGTGCAGCTGGGGTGTCGCCCCAGTCGTGCATTGCGTGAGACACCTTTCTTTTTTTTTCCATTTTCTCCAAAACTGATAGCTGGGGTGTCGCCCCAGTCGTGCATTGCATGAGACACCTTTCTTTTTTTTCCATTTTCTCCAAAACTGCTATAAAACAGAAAGACCACATGGGGAATATATATTCTCCAGAGAACAGCTAAATACTAAGTGGCTGGGACAGCAAGTGTTGGGACTGACTTTCTCATAGACTCCGTGAATAACTAAACCTACAGGAACACTGACATTTTGGGGACAAGCCAGCCCCACCCTTCATAATTACGACAAAATCCCTCTGTGAATTAACAACATCCCTATGTTGCCAGGTACTCCTGTGTGTCCGGTACCGACTTATCCAAGGACCCAGAGAAATGTTGATGTCACTGGAAATTACGCAACATGTACTTGGAAAACAGACTCTGACGTAGCCCCTTAACCACAGAGGGATTTGCTAGACCAAAGCTACAGCACTGTATGCTTGTGGGTATGTATGGGGACTTACTCCCATATGTGGATTTCTTCCTCTGTTTCCCCCAGGGAGCGGCTCTTTTGCGCACTTAAACAAGCTGGAAACAGTTGAAACTAGATCCTAGTATGTAACGTGAATCCTGCCTTTAGTGGGTTTGACTTTCAAAAATGTGAATACACACAGGCCCTGATGACTTCAATAGCATTTATGGGTGCTCAGTGCTTGTATAAATGTCACACTATTTATAACATACTTCTGTGTCCTTTTTTTATATTCTCTGTTGGCCTGTCTCTTTTCCACTGTGGTATCTTTGACTGACATAGTCACATCAGGATGTAGCATGTGTTTGAATAATTAAGAAAATACAAATAAAAGTTATCTTTATTCTAGTCAATATTTTTCCATTGCTCAGCCACCAAAGATAACAGTACCATTTCACCACTGCTTTTTACATTCTATGGAAGAAAAATACTTTTAGTTTTGTAGTGGTTTATTAAACCTTCCAAGTCCAATTATTTGCCCCTAGAGTTTCCCCCCTAAGCTTTAGAAAATGGTTTCAGCTATATCCAAACTCATGCCAACTTCCTGGCTTCTCGGCCGCAACCCATCAGCAAGTGCTCTACTAAGAACCACTTTGAGGCTCTCCTTGAACCTCTTCTTCTTGCTGCTTCCTACAAAGAAGTAAACAAGGGGGTTGATGCTACTGTTAATGGTGGAGAGAGCAATGGTGACATGGTTCTGCTGGCTGAGCAAAGACGACCAGTGGTGGTAATTCAGAAGATACAGCAGCCTCATAGGCATGGCAAAGATGAGGAAGACAATGACTGTGGCCACAATGATGATGTAGAGCTTTGACGAATGAGGTCTCAGGGAGTTACGATGAATCCTGATAACCAAAATTAGGCTGGACAGAATCATTAGAGGAATGAAGATCATGAACGTCAGGATCCATGTGAAGATGAGCAGTGCTTGACAATGGTTGCCATCGTCGAACTGTTCCTTCGTTGAATCATCTTTGCACGTGAAGTATTCAGCTACTGTCATCAGAAAAGAGAGAGTCCACAGAATTGCGCACACAATTGCCGATTGGTGCTGTGACCGGTGGCATCGGTACCAGATGGGGTAAACAATAGACAGACACCTCTCAATACTGATGGCTGTCAGGAGATAGAGACCAGTATTATATCCAAGAAGGAAGACAATAGATAATGTGGTGGTTATATAATAGTAAAAACCATATGCGAATCCAAAACCAGCAATGTACTCAATTGACAGAATAAACGTACAAAGCAGTAAGGAGATGTCAGCAATGGACAGGTGTGTGATGTACGCAGTGAATGGGTTTCTTTTGATCTGGAAGCAGAGGCACCAGAGGACAATTCCATTTTCACAAAAACCCAGGAAGGAGATGATCATAATTACCCAAAGTGGGGTCAATATCTCCCAGACTCTTTCCTGTGTAGAAATGTTTCTGTGCATTGAGATGTTCTCTGTGCCTTCGCTGGGATGAAACGTTATGTTTGAGTCATCCATGGGGAAAGCTCAAGTTTGGATAGCACAGCTCTTCCTTCTGTAAATATGTATAAAAATATACTGTGAGCATTGTGTGCTCCTCCCCTCCCCCCTCTCTTTCTGCTTTGTGAACCCTCAATTTCTGGTCAGATCCAAAAGCATTAGCAAAAGGAAAACCAGTTTTGATACACTGATACTAGCTGAGACCCAGTTGGGACTACTCCTGGCCATGTTACAGACTGCTAAGCCCATCATGCTAGCAGAAATCTTGAGCTTTCATCTCTATGAGGTTCAGCATATGACTGCTAAACCACAGCTAAAGAGATACTCTCAAAGAGCTTCTTGGACCTGCTTGTCCCCATCACATTGCAAAGTTTCATGATATAGTGGTCACAGATAGCATTGGTGGTTCTTGTTAGAGCCCTGGATTGTTCCCAGACAGGTCTATTCACCTCCTGGTGAAGCTAATGACATGAATTTTAAGTTATACATGTATTTCAAGTGAACCTAGCTCGTAATTTTCTTGTATTTAAAATAAAAAAGATTGATACCAACATCACTTTTCCAGGAAAGGCTTTAATTAACTAAGTAAAAAGAATATGTAGTTATTCAGCACTGTGTTCCCTCCAAGTACAGAGGTGGAGGGAAGGCGAAATACCACCGTTTTGAGACAGTCATTTTTTACCAGCTTTGTCATTTATCAGAGCATAACATAATCTAACCATGTTTACACACTCAGAACACTTCGCACAACTGCAAATATCCATCAAACATTACAAATCCAACCCGTCACAAGTAGTTGTTCAGGTGCCC
This sequence comes from Pterocles gutturalis, assembly GCF_000699245.1. Taxonomy (NCBI): domain Eukaryota; kingdom Metazoa; phylum Chordata; class Aves; order Pterocliformes; family Pteroclidae; genus Pterocles; species Pterocles gutturalis. Next base: position 29,554 of record NW_010105404.1, on the reverse strand, counting down.
TGCCATTGTTACAATGGCTTTAACTGTTGTTTTGCCGAGTTATGGAACAAGTTCTCCTTTTGTATGTCTCCTTTTATCTCACAATAGAGAATTAGGAGCATTGGCTCAATCTGATTTTCACATGAATATTTCATACCCCCTTTCCCTGTTAACTTTCTAGCTGCCCCTGTGGTGATACAGAGTCATATTCAGAGCCCTTGCTTATTACTGATGTTATAACAGGGACTAACTGTTGGCAATAAGCTTGCCTGGCTGCCTTGGTTCATCCGTATAAGCAGCCTTGTACATTAACATGCCACAACGAGAATTTACCCATATCTTCAAGCAGTTAAGAACATCAAATGCAAAGTAAATAAGTTTTACTGGAGCAACTTTTGCAATGATTATTTAAACAGAGACATTCACCCCCCTCATAAATTTTGTTTCATGAGCCCTGGGTTTCCTGGGTTCAAAACACCTTCTTAAGACAGGATATCACAGTCTAAAAAAAAGCATTAATTAAACAACCTGGGAAACCTCAGGGCTTGCTGGCATTTAAACCAGCACATGCATCCGAGATAACAGTCAGAGGGAACAAACAACGTAGCTGGAAATGTGGTAGAGAAGTGAGTGTGAATGCACCAAGTAAAGGCAGTGACCAGAGTGAGTGGCAAGCCTCCCTGAAAAGCTGCAGGGGGAAGGTGCTCAGACACCGGGCTGCTGGAAGTGTAGCAAAGCTTCATAGGAAAAAAGGAGAGGAGAAGCTATCTACTTCAAGAGTTAAATAGGAAAGGAAAAAAAGAATGAAGAGACTCAAGTATACAAAAGAAAGACTCAAAGTATGAAAAGACTCAAGAAAGTTCTTGATTCATGTCTGTATAAATGGAGCATTTCTCTCTGGAGAGTAAAACAAAGAGGAAAAAGTTCTGGACTTACTAAGGTCATTCCCACTTGAGAGCATTCAGAGATGAGAAGGGAAAGAATCCTCTCCTTCCAGATACATCCATGGTCTGTTCAGATTTCCCTGAAGCTGTTGAAGAACTTCCCTGAAGAAGCTGCAGGTTACCTTCTCCAACCATTTGCCTTTGGTAAGAGGGGGAGCAAATAGTGACTCTGACCATGACTCCCTCAAAAAGAAGCGTGCAGTTCTCCCATTGCTCCAGACGTCTGAGGCATGCCAAGCAAAGGGCCCCAGGCTCATCAACTGAGGTTATGCTTCAAATGGCATCACTCAGTAACTGGCAAGTCATCTAGCTGAAAGCCTGGGAGTTAACTGTTGTGGAAACTGAATGGCAGTATATGGAAAGTTGTCCTGAGCTGCCACAATACCAAGAGACATAGTTTAAACAAACAAATGCAAAGTGAGTAGGAAATCTATTTGGGGATTATAAGATCTGAAGGAAAAATCTCAATTTAGAACTGTGCCACCAAATGCCCTCTAAAATAATACAAGTTGATTATTTTTTAATATGAGAAAACAAGAAAGCAAGGAAGACAGAGGGAAAGAAAGAAAGCAAGAAAGGAGAAAGAAAAAAGGGAGGAAGACAGGAAGGCAGGGGGAGTGAGAGAGAAAGAGAGAAAGAAAGAGGAAGGAAGGAAGGAAGGAAGGAAGGAGATAGCAGGTGAGAAAAAGGATAGAAGATGAGAAAAAGAAAGAGAAGGAAGGAGAGAAAGAAATGAAAGAAAGAAAAAGAGAGAAGGCAGGAAGGAAAGAAAACTAATTCAGAGAATGAACAAAATAAACAGAAAGAAACCACAAAGCAAATAAAATAGCCACATCATTGTGTTAGTCTCATACATCTCTTGGTAAAAACTATGTCTCGAGATTACCCTACCAAAAAAAGCCCAGCCATGCGAAGCAAAAATCTGTTCTTGAGATTTAAGCAGTCTCTCCTGAAAAGTTCAAACAGGCCTAGGAGCAGATAAACTCTTTGAAAACTCCCCTGAGGATGTCCCCTGCTTTTGCCCCAAGTATTAGGTTGTTTTTATATTCAGATATTAGCAGAACAAACATTCTTAGCCAAAAAAGGAGACAGTTTGCTTGGTCTTCTCCTTTAGATGTTTCACTAAAACTACCAAATCCCCAAACGGGAGAAACTACTAACTAACGTGAGAAGTAAATGACCCCAAAGGGAGGGTCAGAGTAAAGTTAGGAAAGAAGCAGAGTGAAATAAAAACAACTTCTAATTGCTTTTTGTTGGCTTAAGCTGTAATCCACGTTATGTTAACAGCTATGGGACCAAAAAATTTCAAGCTACCTCTGAAAAAGAAAAAAACCTGTTCCTCTCCCATAAAATTAGATATGCATATGAGTAATGAGAAGGGTCACTGTAGGAATATGTTAACATTTCAAGATTGAACAGACATCTGGGTGCATAGCCCACTCAGTCTGCTGTGCAAACACAATCCAAAACCAGGGATGCCCTGGCCTCGGTCTCCCCAGGGCGGGTGGTTTGTGACACCTCTCTGGAACACTCACAGCACCTCCTTCACGGCTGGTCCCTGGGGCACCATCAGTCACCATCTACATGGCCGGGGCAGCAGAGTGGAAACTGGTCTGGAGGGAAATAGGTCACAAACACAGCTTATCCTTGGTGACTTCAGGAGTAACAGGAAGGTTGGATAGCACTGGGGGACCCCGTGTCTGCTGGCCGCTGGAGTGTTTCTGTCAGATGCTGCCAAGAGATGGAATGGCTATTTCTGAGCCTGTTCAACTATGCGGATGTTGAACAAGAGGGCTACAATAACAAAGCATGGAACCCAGATAGATCTTGGGGCTAGAAATTACTATCGACAATAAAGACATTATGGACAATGTAGATACTCTGTTAATTTGAATCTAAACTGAATATACAGCAAGATGTGACATGAATGATCATTTATCCTAAAAATTTTCTCTCATACACTAGCCTGGTGGGACAGAGCAGCTGTGCAGTGGATGTAAATTGAATGCACTAACACTTTCAAATATCCTGTATGTATGAAGCCTTTTTATCATTTTGCTTTGAGCCTTGGAATAATTTCATGTTCTTATATCTCCAATTCCTGGAAGCAGAAGGCAACCTGAAAAGAACACACCATTCATCCATTAAGCAAAACTCAACAACGTAGGATTTATAAGCCAAATTAGAGAAGTTTGTGTGGTTGATACAGCTGTGAGTGTATGTGAAAGAACTTCTGTGTACCTGGGAGTCAGGCCTCCTAATTACACACTTAAATGAGCCACAACAAAACCCCCTAAGGGGTGACCTTTGGCAGCACTTTCAGGCAGTGCAATTTTTCCTGGTGGTCATTCAGTCATTCAGTCATTCAGTCATTCAGTCATTACCACTTTCCATCTGAAACTCATTCCATAATTATTCAACTCAAACAAAGGTTAGGAGTTGGGCTTAGGTTTCAGAGAAGTGTGGATTGAGGAGCTGGGCTGAAACAGCTAACAGAGGGGCTGGAAGATGACCAAAGCCCAAACGGCTCAGGGGTGCTGTGGAGAGCAAACAGAGGACTCTGGGGCACACTGGGGACAAATGCACGAGTCCTAAGCATCTTAAGAGCCATCAAGACTCACAGATACTGGAAGAGACAGAATGACTTATGGTTATTCCTCAACTGGTGATATGAGAATATCACTAAAGCAGGAGTTAGGCTTAGGGTAAACCTTAGGGTTAAGGTTACCCTAACCCAAAACTCACCACAGAACTTGCTAGACATCTTTTATCCTACTCGTATCAGCCATCATCCTAGTGCATGCCCAGTTCCCTACAGGGTGGTAGTTGGTGGATTGTGTTTCATAGACAACAGGCATGAGAGCTGAATTTATTCTACTTAAATTATTTAAAAGGGTGATAACTGCTGTATGGAGCCACCAGTATTTAAAAAAATCAAGGTAGATGACATAGGAATTGTTGACAGCCTTTTCTGAACATTCTTTGGACTCAGCCGGGATAGGTCTCTGACTCCTTAGGGCAACAAGTCATCTAATGGTATGCTTGCAAATGTAACTGCCGTGTATGGATATAATTAGATAATAAGCAGTAAACAACAAGAATTTTGTAGTGACATGACTGGAAGAGCTGTGTATTGCTACATGATGTTGGGATTTAATAAAGGAATTGCCATCTGAACTGTGAAAGCAGTCTAAAAGTCCATGGATTAATTCAGTATTTTCAAATAAAAATTTCATTGTGGATATCACATCATGGTTCTGCAGGGAAACTGCAGCACAGTTTTCTCCTGTCTCATTTCTCCTTTACTGGACTGAACCTCCCACAGTGCACCTGGAATAGCATTTTGTAATACAATCCTCTTTTCTCTTGCTGTCATCTTGACAGAGAAGAACCAGAGCACAGTGCATCAAAACATCACTTCAGAAGGGAAATACTTCTTACTACTTTAGGACTTTTCCTAAATGTTGAATTTTTAAATGAAGAATCTCAAGTAGCCAAACATTTTCCCGAGTAAAGTTTTTCTATTCTTTTTAAACCTCTTCTAACACTAGTGTCTTTTCAAAGGCAAAATATAGACTCAGAGATAATTAGTGTTTTTCAAGGTGATCCAGCTTGAACACAAGTGCAAAACAAGCTCATGCAGTAGGTTTACTGCATAAAGCGAGAAGGTCACTGAATGAAAACAGTGAGCCGTCTGTCTCTTCTATCAAGCGTATATGCGTGGCGTAGATCTAGAATCATAAAATAACAAACAAAGGCATTGTATTTTCTGCAAAAGGGTATTTTTGAAGTGTAGCAAGAGTACAAAACAATGATTCTGAGGGTAGAAGTCATGAGGCCTGTGTTTAACTCTCTCAGACTTCCTCATCAAAATTCCTCCTCTGCAAAACAGGAGTAACATGGGAGCACTGGGAGGATAGCTTCAAATCTGTGAGATGCTTAGCTAGCATGGTAATATAAATATTTAAAATACAAGGAATTCACCTACTACTTCAGCCTCACTAACACAGTAAGAACAGTGTTTGATTCTATTACAGTAAAAACAAGTGCTGTTAGCCTTTTTTATTTTTCTACCTTTGCCAACTTTCTCCTTTATACCTGCGACAGAAATGGGACAAGGTGCTCAGCTGTGGTAAGCCATAGAAATCAGCGTCAGTAAACCAGGTAACAATTCAACCCCTGCACATGAGCACAGGCTGCTTTTGAGGACTCCAGGTCCAGGATTTCTATCTCCCACAGTGATGTCATGGTACATCTTGCCAAAGTGTCAGCATGAGCATCTGTATCGGCTGTGTCATCAGTTTGCTTCCAGAAACAGTATTGGCTTGTCCTCTTCATAAGTTGGTTTGGTAACAGCATTTGCTCTGCAGAGTTGAGATAACACAAAATAAGTTAGGTAGTGAACAAGAACCAACTCAGTTGCAGCCAGAGATAAAGAAAATGAAGTTCTGCATTTCTTAGCAATTCTACTTCTTCCTGCATCAAAATGTCAGGTTCCTGAGGTGGAGAGGTTAAAGACACAGCCGCTTTCACCCTCCTCTTAACAGGGACTTCCAGCAACTAAAATGTGTTCAGACTCGGTTGAAGTCTCAGTCTTTTGTTAATAAAAAATATTTTCCTCAGAATTTACATGCTCCAGAGGCTATTGCTGCCTCTATTTCCTGCTGCACACATTTCCCAGGACTACATTTTTTTTTCCTTGTCATGCTTTCCCTTTATCTTTTGATGTCCAGGACACATGATTTTTCTTGCCCTTTGAGCAACACACCAGCATTTCTGTGTGGCTGCCAGCCACGCAACACGTGCTGCTGGGCACAGTGGAGCCAGCCACAGGGAGGGCCGCAGGACGTGTCGCGGGTGGGCAGTCCTGCCTGCAGTCCTGCCTGCCTGTGCACCCAGGGTGGGATGGAGCTGGGCTGTGCTGGCTGCGCACAGGAGACACAGGGTAGCACAGAAATGTTCAGGTTATCCACCAGCCCCCTGGCCAACACAATCCCAGTAACAGCCACGGGATATTGAGGGGCTGGAGCAGGTCCAGAGAAGGGCAACGAAGCTGGGGAAGGGTCTGGAGCACAGGTCTGACGAGGAGCGGCTGAGGGAGCTGGGGGTGTTTAGTCTGGAGAAGAGGAGGCTGAGAGGAGACCTCATCACTCTCTACAACTACCTGAAAGGAGGGTGTAGTGAGGTGGGTGCTGGCCTCTTCTCTAAAGTAACCAGTGATAGGACAAGAGGAAACGGCCTCAAGTTGCGCCAGGGGAGGTTTAGGCTGGATATTACAAAAATTTCTTCCCTGCAAGAGTGGTCAGGCATTGGAACAGGCTGCCCAGGGCAGTGGTGGAGTCACCATCCCTGGAGGGGTTCAAGAAACGTGTAGATGTGGTGCTTAGGGACATGGTTTAGTGAGTTAGGTGGTGTTGGGTTGATGGTTGGACTTGATGATCTTTGAGGTCTTTTTCCAACCTTAATGATTCTATGATTCTATGATATAGCCCTGGCAAGGAAGCGCTTAACTGCACTTTTCTCACAAAGCACTTTTCGGTTAAAAAGCTAGAAGGGTGGCAGCTCTGTATCATCTGCCCTGTTTCTCTGCCTCACTGTCTTTTTTTTTTTTTTTTTTTTTTTTTTCTCTTTCCTGGCCTATTTTTTTTTTTTTTTTTTTTCCCAGTTCCTGGCCTAATCTTTTAATACCTTGTTGTGGTTTTCATGCACCCATGTTCCCACTGATAGGAATATACATCCTCATCGAGGGGCGCAGTTTACACGCGTGACTCAAGGCACACTAAATAACCATAACAGACTGAGTTTTCTCCACCTACGTTGTCATGTGGACTGCTCTGCTGTGGTACAAAGTCAGGCTCTGATCTGAGAGATACTGTCAGCAAAGCTATTTCCTTAGCACTCCTCCAAATATGGATTGATGGAAGGAGATAACGAGGTGTTAGTCACAGAGCGAGGCAGCGCCTCCTTGTCAGGCTGAATGCCCCGATGCTCCAGATGACTATATAGCATATAATATGCATAATATTTATACACATACACATATCTTGCCAAAATTAAATTTACTACTCTACTGGGTGAAGAAAGATGTAGTTTCTGGTGGTGGTTTTTTGTGGACGGGAGTGGGGGAAGGAAGACTCAGTAAGAGACAAAAATATAGTTGGTTAGAAATCATATTAGTTGGGAAAAAATAGATAAAGAGATTAGTAAAATAACTAGATGGACTGTAACTCTTTCTCTCACTGGAAAGTTTTGGAGACATTGTGATGGCTGAAGACCAAAACCAGAGCTGTCTTCTGACATCACGTAGAGATCGAGTGAAACCCTCCAGAGCTGCCAGGTGACTCCAGGGACAGCATCCTGAAAGAGGCACCAGAGGGGCAGCAGGCTGCCCCCTCCTTTCCCAATAAATGACATACAGGAATTAATAGGGGAGGGTCAGAACAGCAAAGCACAGAGCAAGGAAATGCTCCCAAAGTGGTCAGCCGCTGGCAGGTCACCGCCTGCTGTGGCATCCCCGGAGTGCCCGGCTGTCCTGCCTGCTGCCGCCACAGCTCACCTGGCTGCTGGGACCATGCAGATGAATTAGTTTCTGAAGCTGGTGCGAAAGTGTCTGCTAGAAGTTACACCCCTGCACAGTGATGATGAGGGACATCGTGGCAAGGGCAGAGGCTCACTGACCTGCCACCACGGTCTGTGCATGATGGGGAGCTCCAGGAGAGCTGTGGTGACAGTGACCAGTTACCGCAAGAGCCACATGCACCATGCCAGGATGATGAGGTGGTGGGGTTCATCCCTCACGTGGCAGATGAGTTGCTGGAGCCCGTGTCTCCTGCGTCACGACCGTTGGTTTGATGTCTGTGTTGTGACAGAGGAGGGGATATGGGAAAACCTGTAAACATGCATCTTTCTGTTCCTGTCACCTGTCATAGTCTCCATGTGCATCTACTAAGCCTGTTTTGGCAGAGTTAAGCTGCAGTACAGAATTTGTGAGGCCAACAACAGGGAATGAGCCCCAGGCGATAGGGTGCTTGCACACCAGCTTCCTGATCCCAGCTAACTAGTTTTACAGGGGTTTCTTGCATCTTCTCAGCTACTTAAGCAAGCTGGTATGTGTACCTGAGGATGGGATCAGGGTGGAACCTCTGAATAAAAGGCTCTGTATGGTATACAAACCACTTGCTCTTCTGAGAGCTCAGTTCAGCATGCAACCAGCTTAAATCACATCACCTAAAATTCAAGCATGTGTTCAGGCATTTTACTCAATCAAGGCTTGACTGCTTCAGTCTTCACATTTTCATCATCTGGGAAGAAGCAGCTGAGGGAGTGGCATTGTCTGTCCCATAATTGCAAATGCAAATCTTTCCCGTGACGATCGTTAAATTGTAGGTGCGGGTTTCCTGAAGGCATGTCGTGCCAGGCAAAACGAGGCCAGGCTTTTCAAGCATTCACCCCCTTGTGCCAGTGGTGAAACAGACTTCCCTGGTGGAAACACGTGATTGAGTAAGCCTAATTACACCTTCTGGCTTCCAAGAACAGGCCTTCATGTTAATGCAACAGGAGAGACATTCTCTGCCCTAATTCACAGCCCAGAGCACTCCCCGGCTGCTGTAACTGGCGTGATCTTCCAGAGCTGCTATGTTCATATTTTCACTTGTTCCTCACGTATCTCAGACGCACTCTTGTATGACGAGCAGCTCAGCCCCTTGTATTGCTCTCGGACACGGCTGTTGTAGCACTAGGAGGCAAATCACGTGTGTGTGCGCTGAGAAGCCTTACTTTCCATACAAAACGTTGCGTAAGAGACAAAATCCTTCTGGAATAGGCGCAGGTGGCCACTCCCATCTAGGGTCATTTCTTTCTCATATGCCAAAGCCAAGCTGTTTCTCTCAGAAGAGGATTTTGAAACACTTCTGGGGAAGGGAGGGGAAGCTTTTCCTTTTTGGGCCTCTGCCCTGGTCCCTTCTACTCTTGGATAACTTCGCAATCTGATAGATGTAGAAGCCAGAGATGCCCTCCTGGGGCTAGGCAGAGCTCTGGGCTGCCAAATCGTCTGTTTGACAGCTGATTTGAAAACAAACAGACCTTAAAATAGTATTTCTGCTATTGCATTGGCTTCTAACTTTCAGCCCCGCGTTGAATCCGACCAAGCAAAAGGAGCAGAATAAGCAGCACTAAAATGACCGTTGTGCCTCATTTGTCCTCGGTATTACTCCTATGTCCACAGCTTTCCTCTCTTCCTTTATGCCTGTTTCTTGATTTTTTTTTTTTTTGTTATGCGTTTTCTCTCCTCCCCTGCATGCTCTGCAGCTTTCCCTTGAGATGTTAACTTCCTTCTTGTGACCACCTGAAGTGCCAGAAAAAGCTTGAGAGATTGGGAAAATTAAAAGAGAAAAATGATAGAAAAGAAAAAAACCCTTAAGGAAAAAAGGCACGTGACTTCTTCCTTTACTTTAGTGCAGACTGAGCCCTCAAAACACAAGTAAAACTAGTATGGAGAGCGCACTTCTTCAGTATCTCCCTGCGACATCCCACCGTTGCATTTCTACCCAGCAGGTCTCCACACTCAGTCCAGTCATACCCTGCTTCATGCCCTTCTCCAGTCACACCAGCAGCAATAACGCTCATTCCAACATCACCCACCAGCTCCAGGGGCTGCCCTCACCCCCTCTTATTCTGCCTCAGGCAGATGATTCATTTTTGTCCGATTCTTTACATGAGGTCCTTATTTGGTACAGGGCTTCCAGGACAGACATACACACAAAACAGGGAATCTCAGAAGTTTCTTCTCTTTCACAATTTAGGCAGAAAAGAAAACCTTCTCTTTCATCTTAACCCTTTAGATTCATGGAGCACTGGGGAAATGTTATCTTCTTGGAGGCTTTGTGCTGTCCCCACAGCTACAATGTCAACCCTGGAGCTTGTCCGAGCGCACGTGGTGACCTGCCTCAGCTTTGCCTTTCGCTGTCCTCCCACACAGCCCATCCGCAGGCCGTGGGACATCACTAACCCACCTGGTGAAGAAGTCATGAGCTGGATCAGCCGGGGTTCCCCTCCACATGGGCATGGTGGCTGCTGCCGAGTGTGTGCAATTCTTCACATGCACAACTCCTCATTTTCCTCAAAAATTAGCACGCTGGCATTATTCAAGATAAAAGTAATTATTTTTTAAGCATGTGTCTTAAAACACCGTAGTTACTGCAGCAGCTCCCATTGAAACCTCCGGCAAAGCTCACCCCTTGGCTTGACTGGGAAGAGGACCCAGCATGAAACTTGCTTGAATCTTGACTTTTATTTTTGCCCTGAAAAACTGAGAAAAACTGCCAGTGAAGCACATTTTTTTTTTCATCCAGTTAGGAAATAGCATGGTTACTTATGTCAGACATTATCTAAAAGTGTCAGAGTGCCTTGGCCCAGCTGACAAGATCGTATCACTTCTAACCTGATAGTGCATCTGGGCTGCAAACTGATCTGGTCATCAGAGGACTGTACTTTCTGGGCAAGCTGGGAGAAGAACGGGCAGGAAATCCTGGATACTTTTAGGAAGGAGTATGATCAGCTTAAATATGGGATTTTTTTGTGTGTGTGTGTGTGTAATAACAAGAAATTGGGAAGTCCTGTGTTCCCCCTTCAGCACATTAATGATCTCACTCCAGTTTAGTGCGAAAAAAATCAGTATATTCTCCTTTGAGTCTGTTCTGCTCTTGGGAATTCTGGATTCGAGCGCTGTGTCTGCAGCAGTGGTACTAATAAAGTCTGCTTATTTTGCTTTAATCTAGCTCATGGCTACATCTGTGACATTCCTGTATGACCAGTGGAGCCTCCAGCATCCCCTTTGTTTCATTTTGCCAGTCTTGCAAGTAAGAGAGTCGTCTGAGGAAGAAGAGGGCCATCTCCTGTGATTCCCCGGAGACCAAAGCAGCCTTAAACAACTGCACAAACAAGTGTGTGCTCTTGTGCCTGCAGTTCCTTCTTCCAGGCAGCTGAAAAAGCATGTGAGGCTGCCACAAGGCTCATGTCCTGCCCCAGCGAGGAGGACATGGGGCTGGCGGCTGTGGGCACTGCAAGCATTAAACAAGAGTCTTAGCAAATGCCTCCTGGCTTATTTTGCTTACAAAAGAAGAAAAGTAATTTGAATTGTTGGCTTAGTGTTTTAAATCAATGCCATCTAGTACTCAAATTTTTCTGAGCCTTTTTATTTAACGGAGTATACAAAGAAGTATTTAAACAGCCTAAACGGTTTTTGCCATTTCACTGAAAACTCAGAGATCAAATGCACCAGAATAAAGATTTCACCCCAAACTTTTTTTTTTTTTTTCAGTTCCATAGTCTCATTTTTAAAGAGCGACGGTAGGGTTTTATTCTTATTTATAAACTTTAAAATACCCCCGGGCATTCCCTGTTGGCTGGCTGAGAGCAGACTGATAAGGCGGTGCTTGGCCCTTGTTGACAGGAGATAACCCAGGAGGTGCTGGGGAAGGTCGCGGTGACAGGGCTGAGCCCTTCCTCACCGCAGCCGTGTTGAGGCTGAGTCTCAAGGCAGGGAGCACAAGCCTGTGATGCAAACAAGCTCTCCCCTTCTCCGTTGGGTATGGAGAATGATTAAAATCGAGAAATCAGTGTTGCACCCCCAGTTAGATCCTTGGAGAGAAATTACAATGAAGTTCATGACTTGTGGAAAATGTAGGTCCTTGTCCCGCAAAGCACTGAACATTGTCAGCTTTTATTACCGTAAATGGGGTAAAGATGCTTGGTACTTTCTACTTGGTACTTTTTTCCCAAGCCTATACAAACATGAGCAAACTACACCAGACACCAAAGGGTGCAAGATCAAATGATACCGTGGGTTATGTGTATATACTTGTGTATATTTATGTATTCACACAATGCATTAATTGCCATTTTAACACAGAACGACACAAATAATTTTGATCAATGGCTTTGTGTGCTCTGAAAAATTCCAAACTTTTCAGTTACATCAACAAGATTTTATCTAGCTGTGGTGATTTTTTTCTTTGATGGTAATTATGATTTTATCAGATTGGTTTCCATGAAAAGTACTTAGAAGCTGACCAAGTGCATTGTAATATAGATAATTTGCTAATATGGTCACATTTGCTGGGTCTTTATCTCAAGAGAAGCACCATCCTTCATCGATTTGGGGCTCTGGATTCCTAATACTCACCCACAAAAGGAAGATCAGTAGGCCCACATCGTATTTATTTTTTTTTTCTAGTTATTTCTTTGCCTGCAGTGCCATTTGAAAGAGAATCTCTGCTGTGCCATCAGCTCAATGCTGTCAGCTTGGACAGTTACACAACTTGCAGAATTTTATTTCTAACCTTTGCAGAAGTCCTCTCCAACGATCAGCTTTCTCTCTGCAAGAAACTGTTTTACCTCTCCCTTTTTTCTGCCTGAGCTGAGATCTTTGTAAACCTGCTGTAACGGAGAACTCCGCTTCACTCAGTAAAACAGCTGTCATAGAACACGCAGTACAAAATGCATATCGGCTTTAACTCTGGGGGCTTTGATGAACGCTGCTCTCCTTCGGTGAAGTCATTTGCTTAATTAAAGTAACATTCAGAGGCTCTATTCTGTTCCTCATGCATTGGACTCATGAGAAATTAAGTTCTTTGCAATCTCTCTGAATTATAGTACCTATAAACTTTCAAGCTATTTGATGAGAAGCTGCTGATATTTTTCCATCTGCTTCAATAACGCAAACTGACGGCAGAACATCCCCGTTTGCTGACAGAAAAGAGCTCATGCTTTGAGTGACACCATGATAGAGTCGACCACTGTGTTGTCCCTCATTCCAGACCCAGCAAAGCCTAACGAGACTGAATCCAAGGGCTTAGAAGACAGCATGTTATTTCTGAAGGCAGCTGTTGTCAGGTGAGTGCTTCCCACCGCTGCCTTGGCATTCAGTGGGGATGGTGTCACCCTCTGGTTTCTGTGCTCCAAGATGGAGGGGAGCAAATTTACTATGTACGTCCTAAATCTGGCCATCGCCAGTGGGATCTCCACGCCAGTGCTAATGGACCTGCAGTCACCTGCTTCAGTGGAGCTTCTCAGCTATCTCAACCAGATAGTAGAAAAAATTTCTTCACTGAAAGAGTGCGCAGGCATGGGAACAGGCTGCCCAGGGCAGTGGTGGAGTCACCATCCCTGGAGGGGTTCAAGAAACTTGCAGATGTGGTGCTTAGGGACATGGTTTAATGAGTTAGGTGGTGTGGGTTGACGGTTGGACTTGATGATCCTTGAGGTCTTTCCAACCTCAATGATTCTATGATTCTATGATTCTACGAACTTGCTGCTGGGCATTTTCTCCGCTGGGTACAATGCGGGTCCCTTCCTTTTGACAGTTGCCGTTCGGGCTAGTTTACATTTTTGCTTTGTTCAACATCAGCACCAGCAGTGCAAAGCCCCCGGTCTCCTTCTGTGTTGGGGGACGGAAGAAGATGAAACTCGAAGAAGCCTTTCAGAGAGCCTGAAAGGATGGGACAGGGAGAGCAAGAGGAGAGCAGAAACAGCCAGGACAGGCTGGAAACCCAGGAGTTTCATTACAAGACCCTCGTGAGGGGATGCACCCTGCAGGTGGGTATGTTTTTCAGGCTTATGGAGACTATAAATACAGGGGAGTCACTATGTGAGATCACCGAGGAAGAGCTGACAGCCTTCAGCACAAGTGGATGTGAAAGAGGAGGTGAAAAAAGCAGCAGGGGGTGTGTTGTGACCCAGCTCATAAAACCACCCTGGGTGGGATGAGTGGGGTTCGTGGAGGTTCTGTATATTCCCTTAGGACAAATTAATGTGCGACAACACCAAAGAATTGAATACTGGCTTATAACTTTAATGCATATAATTGTTTTGGGGAAAAGGGAAATGTAGGGTATAAAATGTGGAATGTAACAGAATTATAAAAGAAAACAAATTACTTGCTAAAGACAATTCATGACAACACTACCAACAGCCAACAACACCAAATCTTACAGCAATGTGATAACGACAGCATAACTACCAACAATACTAAGAAACCTGCAACCACTCATAAAACTAGCAATCACTTAACCCACAGCCGCTCACAACACTTGCAATCACTTTTCAGTACTAAAATGAACAACCTGCGGAAAACCTGCTAAACAAGCCCCGAAAGGAGCTGGCATAAAACTTATCAGGTGTTGCCATATGTGCCAGAGAGAGAGAGATAAGAGATGCTTGAAGAGAAAAAGAAAGGAAAAGGAGAGAAGAGTGAGAAAAGTTTTCACCACTCTTTGGATCCTTGGAGATGAGTGTCAACATCTTGGGGGGGGAGGTTGCTCGATCAGTCTGTCAGCATCTCAGGAGTCCTCAGGTGGTGGGCGCAAGCACCTTCTCTTTGTTTATTCACCTCTTATAGACAAAAGTTCTCAGGTCTCCACCTAACTTTCTGCAGTTAGCATCGGAAGCGGAGAGGGGTGTCTCCTTAACTAGTATGGGGAGAACCGTCCTTCTGCGCATCTGCAAGAGGGGGAAGGGTGGCATTAACCCTTTCAACCAATTGAGTTGGAGGTCGCCTTCTTGGCACCTTCCACCTAGAGGCAGTGGCCTTACTCAGCAAGGGTTTGCTGCTTTGTTGTAAGAGCAAGACTAGGTCCTTTGTTAGGGACGGGAGTGAAGCCTTCGGTGCATTCTTCGCTTCTTCTTATCAGCAAGGGATAGGACTAGGAGTCTACAACCGAGCTGCTTTGAGACATCACAAAGCGTTGCCTCATCAGGGACTTGACAGGCAGCTGCAGTTTTCTTGTAAAATTGCATGAATAGGCCGTTACAGGGTGTTGTCAGACTCATGTTGTGAGAAAACCAAAATATTTTCCCATTGTCAAAGAAAATCAGTTTTTGAAAAGTTAAAGTGAACGCTCTGATTTTTTTTTTCTTTCCAAAATTCCCCCAATTTTGTGGGAAAATTCCATTTGTAGGTGAATTTGGGATTTGGGAAGTGGTGACCTTCAGTGAGAAGGGAGCAATGTGCAAGTGAAGGTGCCAAAATCTCCAGCCTTGTGCTGGATCCCACTGATCAGCAGCAGCAAACCCTTTCACACCCCCTCCAGCTCCCAGTCACCTATTCCTGCCCATCCTCTCCAAATCCAGCTTCTCCCGGTCCCTTCTCCCCACTGAGGAGAGGCAAAGCCCATTTCTCTTTATGCTTGCTAACCCTGGGACCTGGTGGGGCCAACAGCTGGGAAGAAAGAGTGGGACCAGGGTCCCTTGTACTCTTGCCAGCAGCAAGGCTGCTAAATATTCATAAAAATAGCTGACCACATCCTCCCTGGGAGCCACCTGCAGCAAGGGGACAGAGCAGTGCTTTGTGCAGCAGCAGACCCGCTTCCTGCTTGATGCGAGCCCACCAGGGACCAGTGGCCACCGACAGGCACTATTTGTTCCTCCTCCAGCACTATTTGTGCCTTCTCCAGCAGTAACACCACTGGAAGCACACTGGTGAAGGAGGCTAAGCTCAGTAGGGAGAACGTGTGGAATCGGAGGTGCCAGGCAGACTGTACAAGTGTTTGGGAGCCTAAAGATGGAGACAGGTGCCTATGGGATCTGTCGCCCATCACCATGCTCTTCTCTTGTGCTAAGTTATAGAACATATAGGATATTCACCAATGCAAGCTGTGGAGCAAGAGCATCCCCCCTGCACAGGGGTGCCTCTGGCTGCAGCCAGCCCCAGCCCATCCCTGGGGGCTGCCGCACCGCAGGGCAGGCACAGGAGCCCGTGGCATCAGTTCCCATGACCCAGCGGCCCTATGGAACAATTACATCCAGCTGTTTCAATCCTGCATCCCAGGGGAGGGGACAGGTTTTGAGCACTGCTGTGGGAGCCTGTGGGTTTGCAAATCCTTATCCTTTTATTTCTGTAGGAAAGTCAAAGCCTGTTGTACCACAGGATGGATGAGTTGCAGTGGGTGAGTGAAGGGCTGTTTTTGGTTATGCTGGCTGCAGTTGTAAGCAAGGAGCTTGTTAAACAATGAGCAATTACAGACAGCGTGACCTTTGGCAACCAAAAGCTGGAGGCAAAGCAGAAATTTCTAGCAACATCTTTTAGAGCAAGCTCAGAACATGCCACAGCTCTGTCTGATGACTACTGCCAAGTTTTATGGGCCAAATAAAAGAGCTTGTATTACTCCAAAATACAGAATGAGGATTACTCTCCCAGTGCTTAGAAACCCAGGTGAACTCCAGGGTGGCAGCAGGTTGGACAAGGTCCAGACTTAGAACTACTTCAGGATTGCCTCAGTCTGTGTGTGCCTGGGTGGTGTCAAATAACCCATTTTCATGGTCTAAATAGCATGGGTTTGGTTTTTTTTTTTTTAAAGTAGAAGTGTTTCTGCCAGGACACCATGTGTTTCTCCTGCATCATAACCATTACCTCTTGCAGATTGCCATCTCAGGTATTTTAAAGACAAGCCTCACTTACAGCACTGGCATTAGGTTCTTTGCCAAGAGACTTGCTGTTACCATGTTCTTTTAAAGCTTAGATGCAGAAGATCTTGTATAGGTCTGTGGTTTAGCACACTTGCTCCAGAAACAGGAGAACCAGTGTCAGTCACTCCTTGTCTGTCCTACGTGGCGCAGGAGCCCCATCTCCATCTTGCCTTTGGTGAAACATCTGTCTGTTCATTCACCTCTATATGCTCATGTGGCTGGGGAGAAGTTGCAAGAGGATTCAACTACTCACCTGTTTGTTACGATGCCAACAGGAAAGGCACATTTGAAACCCCCTCACGCCGAGGATCCAGGTCTCATTCCTCTGACCCCGTTGCAGGACAGGGGTCTGAATGTCACACAGGAGCACTTCTGCGTGCGGTGGCTCTCTGGCATATCACCACTGAAGCCACGAGCAGTAAGGATGATGTTTATGAAATATTTATAGATAGTTTTGCCTTTTTCATGCACAGATCCATAGACACTTTTGCATAATTGAACAGTGTTGTTTGTTGGGGCTTTTTTTTCCCAAAATCAATTATAAAAATAAAATTTCCAATAACAGGCTGATGTGATGGTGTTTCTTTTAGTCTGAGACAAGGCTGAGCTCTTCCAGTGCAAGACTTCCACTCTGGGTGTTCAGCAACAGGAGGTGCCCAAGAGGCTTCCCACTGGAGTGGAGACATTATCTCAAAAACCACATATTTAATCTAGAACATGGAAAGTCAATGTACCAAAAACCAAATTGTTCTTGGAAACTTATATATTCTGATCTGGAATGCTCTATACTTTTAACTTGCACCTTCACAACTTGAATACCAACATTTGTTTCATTGAGGGTTGGAATAATCCTTTTGAGCCTTACAGCTCACGTACAACTTTCTCCTAGTGCTGAGAAGCAGGTGTGCTGTAACTGCTGGTAGGGGCTTTGCTATGGTTTTATCACTGTCTTAGGCAGACAGGTTTGATTTTCCAAGCTGCCAGCCCTCTGAGCAACTCAGCAGCTCGACATGTACCTCTTCAGAGCCAGAGTTACGAGGCAGGTTGCACCACTTTGAATTGGCTTCACAAGAATCAAAAGTAATCCCCACTCCTTGAAGACACGCAGGAACAGGCATAACCTGAACTACTTTTGACACTTCCAACTTCAATTAATAACAATTCCCTAGGCTGGAGCAAAAGCAGCAGCTGAGGTTGGAATGGCCAGACTGGTATGTTCAGGGAGTTTCTGTCTTGATCTACAGCTGCCCAGAAAAGCTTGTAAATCTTTTCCCACAGCTGAAAGTTGCTGCTCTGATTTTGTTAGCCTCTCCCCCAGATAACCCATTTCATGGGAATTGACTGCTAGTACATCTGATTGATGTCTTTAAAGGGCTCTGAGCAGCGAGTGACCCTAGGTTATCTCTGACAGCCTACTTGTTTCTCTAAGTTCTCCCCTAGGAGGCAGATCAGAATATACTCAACCTTCTCACTTCTTCTTCATGCCTTTAGTCTGCATGTAAACTTCACTGATTTATAGTAGGAATATCCGCTAGATCTCTATAAGCTCTCCCAGCTCTAATGCAGGAAAGCCAAGGCTCTTGCTTCACTACACTATGTTGCTCCATGAGGCATGGCTGCGAGACGGCACAGTCAGACCCCATGGGCTATTTCTCAGAAAGCGGTAAAAGGATCTCTGCTTTCTTCCATGGGGAAGGGTGTTTCTCTAGGGGGTGAACCAAGAGAGAGAATAATACTGTATGGAACTAATTCTTTATTTGTTTGTGGGAGAAGCAAACGGAAGGAAAGGAGCAGAATTTAAAAGACAGAACAAACAATTTCTTTGTTCCTTCAAAGTGCGTGCTCCCTTAAAAAACTGCTGTGCATCTGTATTTCCATGATCCCAAGACTGTGAAGATGCAAGTGAGGCTGCATCTCCCCACATTTAAGTAGCTAGCTAAATCCGGACCCCAAAGAAGGGTACTGTGTTTCCCAGACCATAAGCCAAGAAGAGTGTTTTTATGGGAAAATGCATGCTACTGCATGTAACATCCAGTGAAAATTTTCCCAAATCTACACAACACACAGAGCCTGTGCTCTCCTTTACACAAGGTGGATGTCTTAGCAATGCCAAGACAAAAAAAAAAAAAAAAAAAAAAAATTACATAATAAACAGGGAGATACTTACACTGGTATTTGAAGGAACACTGTGACAGAGAACCCTGTCACTGAAAGGGTGAAAAAAAAAAAAAAACAAACCCCAAACCAAAACTAATCAAGAAGTCAGTTACTAGTCTGGCTAGGAGCTGGCTTATGAAATAAGAGCTGTAAACCACAAGCTGTGCAGAACTCGAGAACCACATCTGGAGAGACACTGCCTTTTTCTCCTAAAGAGCAGCAAAGCAGCAAACGGTTAGCAGCAGAGGGCATGTGATCCTCAGGCACACCGCAATAGCGTGCTGCTGCTTTCAAGCAGAAACTCCCATTTTACAGCCCATTAAAGGCCAATTCTACGTATTAGATTATTATGGCCCCCATCCCATTAGGTCTGACTCATGAAAACCATGGATCAGCAGGCTGTTCTTAAGAGAAGACAATAAGTAAGAAAACTCTGAAGACCACAGTCCCTGGACTGACAAGTACTCTCTCTCTGTATCAGAGAAACTGATCAACAAAGCATGTCTCATGATATTTTTGGATAAAGGACTGCTCACATGCTGTGCACTAGAAGCAAACAGAAATGCATGCCAACCCACCTGACCTGTGTACACTCTACAAATTGGAAGCTGATAAATCCCACTTATCTGTGTCTATCCTCTGCTCCACTGCCACTGAAAACACCACTGCAAATTATTTACTCTTCCCCAGAATCCTTCATGAGCACCAAGAGTGGTTTCTCCATCAATTCTGCCCATTTTCATTTGGTAAACAGTGAGATTTGCCCTGCTTTACAATCGAAGCTAAAAAGAGCCTCTTTCATTTCATAACTTCATAAACTTCATCAGAAATGTGTTTCATGCAGCAGCACAAGCACTGGGAATAAACTGGGATTATGAATAGCTGTGAAGAACCAACATGGGATCAAAGTAAATTAGGCACTGAAAGAATCATCCATCCCTCCCTCTTCAGGAGGGGACTACACTTTGAACAGATTATAAAATACGCAAACTGGAAACCAACACAGCCTCTTTAAAAACACATGTCCAAGAAAGCAATTATAAACCACTATTCATTGCTTTTTTTTTTCTCATAGTTTATTGAATGAAATGAAACAAAACAAAACTAAACAAACATGAAAAATAAGATGTGTTGCTCATGTCTCATCTGTAAGAGTCCTTCAGAACCAACAGCCAGGAGCTCCTCCAAGTACAAAGGCCAAGAGAGACCACAGTGCCACAATACCAGAGACTCTAAAGGGCAAGAATAATAAAATGCTGTCAGGCAACTTATATTTAGGGCTTAATTTTGTTCTTATTAAACACTGAGATTCTTTCCTAAACTCTGCCAGGGCAGAAATTCCCCCTTCATGAGCATTGCTGTCACTGCCTGCCCCATGAGAGGGGTGCCCTTTGAATGCTCTCCTACTACAGAGCTTTCAACTCTGCTGTAGGAAAGACACATCCATCCCACACCTGGGAGACTTCACCTCTCTCTCCTCAAGAGCTAGCACTACAGCTCATTAAGATAACCTGCTGTCTGTTATGATAGCACATACATACTTTTGTGCTACCCATGGGGTAACATTCCCTGGTTAATCAGGGTCAAGGCTGAAGTCCAGTTGCCCAGGGCTGAAAGCTCCCAAGTAGCCGCCCAGCAGCTGGCAAGTGAACCTTCTTCTGATCCCCTTGTTCTCCTGAAGGGCTGGCAGAAGAACATTGCAAAAGAGCGGCAGACTGCTGCTGTGACAGGGCGAGGCACCCCGAGGAACGCCGTTCCCCCTCCCCATTTCTGTAATTTCCATAACTCACTGCAGAAGGCAGTTCACGTGTGGAGAGTGCCTCCAGTGGCGATAGACAGAAACCCGCAGATGAGGGTGATGCTTGTAATCTCGCAGAACAAGCCTGACGCTGCAATGAAAGCAGATGCCGTGAGCCGTGGCTTGCAGGCTGCTTACAGCATCCCACAGCTCAGGACTGAAATCTCCTTCTCTAAGAGCTGTTGCAGCAGAGGGAGGGTGAGATGAAAACTTGGATCAAAGAGGATCAAGGGATGAAAAAAATCAGACTTTCCAGTCACTTACTGCTTAAATTTACTGGAGAGCAGAATGAACTGGTTCTTTGAAAGCCGCCTGACATCAAAGCAACAGAGAGCTTTAAACTCTTGATAAATATGCCTTTCATTCAGCCCTGGCCAGCCTCGGACATGGACAACCAAGACAGGGGGATGTTGGCAGGGAACATCTTCCCCAGAAAAATTCTGGAAAATGTATAATACTGAGACATATCTGAGTTCAGAAATACTATAGAAGCATTACTAATAAGAAAATATACATTTGTATATATATACATTTGTGACACACAAATAAGACCGTTGTACAACACAGCTGTTGGCATAAAATTATTTTTCTTTTGTCTCAAGGTTCTTCTAAACATGAGTCATAAAAACAAACTGTCACAATTACCACGGAGAAACCACCAGAAAAACAGCAATGTAAACTGACTTAATGCCCTCTTACAGGGTAACAATATGAATACATTTCACAAAGAATAAATTAAACTCATTTGCCATTTTGAAAGGTCAGTTGTGTCATTTGTATGACGACAACTTTTGCCAAGGTGGCCCCAGGCACCGGTGGATTTTTCTCCTCTACTGAAGCTACCAACTAGGCTACTGACCTATGCACCCCACAAACTGGTCCCAGACCTTCAATTCATACGCACAATGCTTGAAACACCACCTCGGATGAAATTCACTTTGTTCAGATACTCAGCTAACGCGGTGAGATATTCAGAGAAAGAAGGATCAGCCTCCACTGCATCACTACATCAGAAAACACAATGGAACAAGAAGTTATGTTTCTCCAGCGCTGCCCTGCTGCACGGTGTCTCGGGAGCACAGAGCTCCTGAAGAAGCTCTTTAACTGGTGACAAAATAGGTATTTCAGATCTTGGTATTTTCTACAGAAGTCAAAAAGCCACAAGCAAAGGGAAGGGATTTGAACAGTTGCCTCTTACGAACTCAACTGAAGGCACTGAATCACACGGATTTCAAAAATGGAAACTCATGGAAAATGATTTGACCCTTACCCAAGTGATCTGAACTTGAGAGAGCTTGTTCAAGGATAAAGGGGTCACAGTGCCATTTCCCAACCTCCGAGCCATTGCGTGGCCCCTGATTTCATTTTTAAAATGTCAGCTTTGACATAAAGCTATTACTTTGAGATTTATAAAATAAAAATCTAATTAGAACAGTGACATTTCCAGTAACACTTTCTCTTATCCAAAAGGAAGGCCAGCCTGCAAAAGAAGTCAGCCAGAGCAAACTAATGACTGTTTTCCGTAGGACTCATCCATTTAATGTAATTTTCAGTAAACATTTAAACATCACTCACTCTGTGGGTCTGCACAGTAGCAAATGAGCTGACTTCAGAAGAACTAGAAGGAGGAATAATGAGGAGGCATTAGAACAAAGCTAAAGAAACATAACAAATGGAAAGCAAAAACTCACGAAAGTGCACCTAAGTTACTAACAGCAACAGACTGTATATAAACACATATTTCTTAGCATCAAATATATCTACAGAGCAGGAAAGGAACTGCCAAGTCCCAGCACAAACTCTGAAGAAGCGTTTAAGAAACATTTTACCTGAACCACAGAGAAATGCATCATAGCCTGCCTCGTGAGGGGATTTCTTCTCAGCTGCAAGTGTCCAACAAAATCAAGAGCAAACACCTTTAGCACACTATGGAAACTGTTCCACTGCAGAATCCCAACATTCATAAGATCCACTGTCCTGTTTCGGAGTTTTCCCCCCACCTCCCTTTACCCTCAGCTTTGTTTCCTTTCTCACCCTGAAACCTTTAAACCCCATAGAAACTCTATGCCTCTACCATGCATTTTGAAATGATACCAACAAAAAGGCAGCAGCTGCACAAATGGCTGGAAAGCTTAGCAGACATGCAGAACACACGACAGTTCGGGAACCCAGGTTTTGGGTCTGGACAAAAATGTGTTAGCAGCAGCTCTGTACAAATTCAGCAGACCCACTGGCCCTCACTCATGCTTTGCATGTGGACATCCACAGAGTAAAACAAAACCCCTTTAGCTACCCAACGCTGAAGATTTGCTTAAGAACATACCATATTGTGAGCAGTCACTTGCCAGAGCTATCACTGGGCACGTTGGATCTTCAGGATTCAGGCTGCTGATAAAGACAAATGGATGTGTAAGATTTTTGTCTTTCCTCAGTACGTTAGAGACAAGTTACTGTTCTCTAGTGACCTGTGGCTTCACTTACAAAAAAGCTACTGAAGACTTTAAAAGGAACTTCAGTAGTATCCTATAAAAAGGCTAAGATACTTCGCTGAATAATATCTATCAGTCTTCTTCCTGAAAACTAACTCCTAAATATTTCCTCAGACTTCTAAGCAGCAAATCTGCTCTAAGTGCATACAAAAAACGTGAACAGAACTAAAACTCAGTGGAGAACTCCAAGGAAAGGGGTTGACTAGATGATTCTATTTGAATGGGGAACTCTGGAGAACAAATTAATAAACAGATAACCATGGAATGACTGAAATAAAAGAAAGAACAAACCACCATAAAAACTCATGAGAATGTGCAGTCCAAAATTGCTCAAACAAACCAAAAACCCCAGAATCCCAGTACAGTTTTATAAGCACTAATTTTGTATCTCCTTCTTGGGAGTAGGGGGCGAGAGGAAGAGGCGAAATTCTCCTTCTCTTATAATTAAAAAAATTTATCCACAAAAGAAGTGTAAAAAAGAGAACTCTTCTACCACACCATGGCTAAGCTCATGAGGTACGAGAACTGAAACTCACTCATTTTCTAACACAACATAAGCAACATAAAACTCTTAAGTAAAGCTGTCTGCAAGCCAAACTTGTGACCAATGAAGTAATGGTGGTACAGTATGAAAAGTGACTTAGAACAAATAATTTACTCCACAATTAACTTCCTAAGAAAGATCAGCAAATATTTTTCTTTTAAATTTAGAAAGACAATAAACCATCTGAAAAACGTTTGGGGGGAGGGAAAGTACAAACATATGAAATGTCTGACTTTGAAATATTTTTCCCAAGAAAACAAAGGAATTGCTGAAGGCTTTATAGCCCACCACTTACCTGCACAAAACCGCATACACCTCCAAAAGATTAGATGCTCGAGGAAAGTGACATTTCTGTAAAAGAAGAAGGTGTTAGAAGACCAATTAAAACAGACCTTGTGGTTAAATAAGCTTATTTACTGGTACTGCTGATTCATTAAATGAGATGCAAAATCAGAATGCCTCAGGGCAACACTGAGAACTGGTGACAGTTCTGCAACCACAGGGCACTGAGGAAAGATACCCTCTCCTTTGGGTGAAGGACAAGCTTTAAGTCCAAACAAAAAAAAACCTTTGCATCTCACCTTCCAGATGGATTTAGTTACAGTCTTGGTGTCTATGAGGACAGGAAACAGGTTGTGAATGTTCCTTTTAAATTCCTCATAGCTTTCTGAAAACAAAACACATGTGGAGAAAGACATCGTAAAACTGAGGAAAAGCCAATGGTATTTCAAATGAGTAAGAGAAAGGGGTGAAGTCAGAGGACTGATGCACCACTCCAGCAGTTAGAGCTCCAAAGAGGCAACTAGCACTGCTACTTGCTAAGCTCTGTGAGTGGCTGGGGTGAGAAATGACCACTGTGCTTACAGTCCCATCCCCGCTGCAAAGGCAGCAGCCTGGGGCCAGCAGCTATGTACAGCATTACCTGGCAGGGGCTTGTAGAACTTGTCGTGAAGATGCATAAGGTCCATAAGCATGTTGTGTCCCACCAGGGGCTATGGAAAGAATACAAACACAACAGCCCATTGGAACATATTTTTGAAGAGAGCTCCGAGATAACCAACTTTAGGCATGCTCAACAGCTGTAATCCTTTCCTCCAGTGGACAGCATCCACACACACCCACCCAAAAGTCATTCAGGCTGCAGGCTCACAGGAGGACTACAGCTTTCAGGAAATGAGACTTGTGGACTCTCTGAGGAGAGTATTTTTTTAGCAGCAGTCTATTTTCAGTGGACCTAAGGAGCTAGGTGGATTCTTGGTTCAGCTGAACACTGGTAAAATCTTCCAGCGATCAGCTTTACAGGCTCACTCACAAGGAGAGGGACAGCCTTTGCCTGCACATCACCTGTAGTCTTCTGAAGCTGAAATTCATTCAATAATCTGCACACAGAACATAAGAATATCCACACATAATCAGACCAATGGTCCACATGGTCCAATAAACCGGTCTGTCGCATGCTGAGAAGCATAACTTGCCCAAAAGGCTCAGCTGTCTTAGATGGTGACGCGTGCTGTGTAACACAGGGATTTTCAACGTTGTGGACTCCTGCATTTTCTCAAGTGATGTAAGAAACACACTGCAGAATGAATGGAGTCTGGCTCCCTCTCCCCTGGCTGCACTTGGGTTGCACGAATAATAGAAGAGTAACACAGGAAAATCTAGTGTTTAGATCTATCATTCTCATGCTTTGGGAGTGGGACCTGGTTGGTAAGAAGATGTAATGTTTAACACTCTTTTTTCTAACCATGACTGTAATCCAAGATTCATCTCAATTTTACTGACAACTAAACAGGATGATCACACTGAATGAGTTGAGTCATCTAATACAAATTGTTACCTTATCTTTTATCATCTCTCTACATCCAGTGTAACAAATCAAAAAGAGATGGAAAATGAGAGTAGGGATGAGGCATTTTACCTTCTTGGCTTTAACAAGTGTCTGGAAGAGGTTGGTGAAGCCCCGAGCAGACAGGAGAATGAGCTCCTTCTGGCAGTAGTCATAAGGAGAGTTCTCCAGAAGCTGACGATGCTGTGGACTCACCTTTTTCACCATTACCTGAAAAGCACAGTCACTGGGTATTGCAGCCTCCCATGCTAGTTGTATGTACATTGCTTACTGGGGTTCAGTAATGCTGAGGACAAGTTCAGCTTCTAGGCTGCAAAGGATAGAGAAACTGTGCATCCCCTGGGACCTCAGGACTGTCTCACTTCTCTTCTATATGGAGATGTGTAACAGAAGACCTGCTCTAAGAGTGCCTTATTAATCCTTCTCTTGTTAGGAGGATGGTTCCTACCAAAGTTTTTTTGGAGCACAAAAGAACATAATTCCCTTTAGCTTAACACCAATATGGTAAGTTAATGGCACTAAAAACCAGAAACAAACAGCAATCATGGAAACTCAGTCCCCAAAGGTTATGCTTCAGGTGAGAAGGCTGGGTAAATCTGTCCTGCTGTTGACACTGGTTATCAGACCAAAATAGTACAGACTTTTATAATCTACTTCTAAGCAACTGACTGCTATCATACTCACACCAGGTTTTGAGAGGACCATAGCCATAGGTTTAATACAGAAAATACTGCACAAAATGTAAAATAGCAATAGCAATTAGCAAAACAGCATGCCATATAACAGACAGAGTAAAGGTGTTCAAAGCAAGTACATGGCAAAAGTCAGCAAAGGAAAACCACAAAAAAAAAGGCTAAAAACTGTACATTCTTGTGGAGGTATTGAAGGAGAGGTCTAACAAAGTCTGGAGACACAGACAGGGTCCCTCCAGAAGTTCCTCAAGGACGAGCACTTGCAGATCAAGGCATTTTGTGGCTACCAGACAAAAAGAAACCAAAGTTACTCAGTTTTCTGGATCCCTTTGCTTGGGATTCCACAATCAACACTTCCCAGAACATTATTTTGTCCCTGTCTTCTCCTCCTGGACCCTGTCACTAGAAGTACAAGCAACATTTCAGAGTCCCTGCAAGAATACCAGTCTTACCTGTCTAGATTGAAACCCTCTTTTCAAAAGGTCCCCATTTCCATCTCACCTTCTTGTCTCCAAGAGGCTGTGTCCAAACATTTTGGAGAGCCTGTCTCAGAACCAGCTGAACTTCAAACATCTGGCAGTCTAAGACCAAAAGGAAAAAAAAAAAAAAAAAGTAGTAGTAGTAGTAAAAACTGCACTTCAGACATGCAGACTAGCCTATTTGGGAAAACACATTTTTCTAGACAGGACTGACCAGATGTCTCTCCCCCAGTGTACAGAAAATACTGCTGAATGTATGACCTTGGTACATTACCATACACGATGACAGGGAAAAAAAAAAGGGGGGGCAAAAAAAAAAGTCACAATGAGAATTTAAGGCAAATAAATTTTTGCGAGGACACAGAGGAAAGGAAAGTACTAACTGAAAAGAAGAGGAAGACTACTACTCTGAGAAAGACTGACTGGGGTGTCGAAAGGCTCCAGAGCAACATACCCAGAAACCAAGCACAGATGAGAAGTACCAATGCATTT
The DNA here is from genome assembly GCF_000699245.1 of Pterocles gutturalis. Lineage (NCBI taxonomy): Eukaryota > Metazoa > Chordata > Aves > Pterocliformes > Pteroclidae > Pterocles > Pterocles gutturalis. The sequence continues at coordinate 2,672 of NW_010105404.1, read as the reverse complement.
TCCCCCACAGCTGATAAGGAACAAACCCAGTCCTCTTGTGAACAGCATGCAAAAAGGCACAGTTTTATTAATTAGTTTTATTGATTACTTATATAAATGTCTTTCTTGTCACAGGTGCTCACAGTTGCCAGACCCTATTAAGTCTACAGCTGATGTAGCTGATACAAAACATATCTCAATCCCCACCCCCTGTATTTCACACTCTGCAAAAGTGCATCAATAGACAGAGCCTTAGTAATTTCTGTGCTTCCTAACCTTTTCTGTATTTTTTTCCCTGACCTAGAGGATTAAGATTTGGTTTCTATGAGCAAACCTACAAAATATTCTCTGCTACAATTCCCTGTACCTCAACTCCTCCAAAGCAGCACAGAAATTCCTCAGCTCTGCTATAGTGCTCCCCAAAGCTAATGCAGGTAGTCAAGTAGCCTGTTTATCCCCACTGGCATAGATATGTCTCCCTGGGGCTCCTTGTTGCTCCACATGAGAAGGAACAAACTCTGAAAGGAGACCTGCCTTTCCTTTCTCCAAAGGGAAGAAAACAAACAAAACCCGCTTCCACTACAGGAGACCCACCACTCCAACAGAGCAGAAAAGCAGAGCCCAGAGATGCAAAGCGTAGACAGGATGAGCACAGGAGCTTTCACTCTCAACAGAGCGGTTTTTAACAGAACAGGCAGCAAAGGACAGTAGCAGCCCCAGAGGCTCAGAAGTGATGAAGCCACTCAGAGCCCACAGGTGCCCAAGGGAGCTCCCTGTTTCATACCACTCAGATCCTGCAGAATCATAGTCTCCTCTTCCTCTGCTGCAGCTATCCAACGGGTCACTTCATCAATAGCTGCCTTCAGCACATCCCTGTCCAGAGCACTAAAGCAAGATCAGGGGGAAAGAGGTAGAGCATGAGAAAAATATTTTTACAGGTGGAGCCTTGCTGTGGGAACGCAAAATCATCATTTCGCAACATCCACCCATCTCTCCGGATTGTATCCTCTGATCTCAGCTGGCAGCGAGGCATTCAGACCAATAGGCTTTAATATTTCTCCAAAATGTGATCTGAGTGAAGGGGAGCTATCAATATAGACAAATATTCGCAGTACTCAGTACTGAGGAGCCACTGTTCTGAACAGCACTCACCTGCTGATTTTCCAGCTACTCTCTAAGAGATGCTGGCTAAGGATCTTCTCCTGTACCTCATTCATGTATGGGATTCCATCTTTGAGGAACTGAGGGAGAAAAAAATGCCAGGTTGGTTACTCTCTCCTGGACTTTCCTGCAGCAAACTAGAAAAGAGCAGGTTAGCCAGGCCCAAAACTGGCATATATTTGGGAGATGCTGGTGTTCCTCATTCTCAGAATAGCCTCTTCAAAAATACAAACTGTAGGTAATCCAAGATGCATTCTTACATGAAGGAAGACATGTTTACATATGGAGAAAATAAACAGATTTTGTCAACTGTAATCAACTTTTTTGCTCTACTTTTTCCTTTAATGAGCTCACAGAGGAACCATAGAACCATTTAGGTTGGAAAAGACCTTTAAGATCATCAAGTCCAACAGTAAACCTAACACTGCCAAGTCCACCACTAAACCATGTCCCTGAGCACCACATCTACAGTCTTTTAAA
>NW_010105404.1:0-1021 GCF_000699245.1 Pterocles gutturalis | reverse complement strand
AACCCCCCCGGGGATGGTGACTCACCCACTCCCCTGGCCAGCCTGTTCCAATGCTTGACAACCCTTTCAGTGAAGAAATTTTTCCTAATATCCAATATAAACCTCCTCTGGTGCAACCTGGGGCTGTTTCCTGTTGTCCTATCCCTTGCTACTTGGGAAAAGAGATCAAAACTCACCTTGCTACAACCTCCTTTCAGGTAGTTGCAGAGAACAATGAGGTCTCCCCAAGTCTCCTTTTCTCCAGACTAAACACCCCCAGCTCCCTCAGCCGCTCCTCGTCAGACCTGTGCTCCAGACCCTTCACCAGCTTTGTTGCCCTTCTCTGGACCTACTCCAGCACCTCAATGTCCTTCTTGTGGTGAGGGGCCCAAAACTGAACACAGGATTCAAGGTGCGGCCTCACCAGTGCCCAGTACAGGGCCACAATCCCTGCCCTAGTCCTGCTGGCCACACTATTGCTGATGCAGGCCAGGATACCGTTGGCCTTCTTGGCTACCTGGGCACATGCCAGCTCATGTTCAGCCGGCTGTTGACCAACTCCCCAGGCCCTTTTCCACCAGGCAGGTTTCCAGCCACGGGAAATGGGGCAATATGTAACATGCAGGTAAACTGAGACTTCCCTGCCTTCATGGCTAGTTAAGAGTCCCCGTGGTGTCTGTTCAGTAACTGCTCTTCTCAGCTCATCAGAGATAAGTTTTCTTCTTTTGGGGTGGGGAAATCTGTCCTAGGCTGACAAAGGTGTGGGTATTGCCTCTACAACAGTTCAGAAAAAGCAACACTCACTCTCCCTACTGATAATGAACCACATGATGTATCCATACTTTAGCAAGATGCTATTTCCCCCAGAAATGTAGCATTTAGGGATGTTAACCCTAATTTCTCCTGTAATTGCACAGACTTCCTCTGTTCTAGATTTCTGGCAGAGAGATTACATACCTTATTATAGTCAAAGCCATAATGAGACAGGAACTGAATGCTACATGCAGAGAGGCTGAATTCAACATCTGTAACTCCCGATGTT
>NW_010105403.1:0-21196 GCF_000699245.1 Pterocles gutturalis | reverse complement strand
GATACCCCCAAGCAGAGCACTCGCTGGGGAGAACCTGCCACGGAAAGCGGGGTGACGGACCCCATCCTCTTCAGCTTCAGCTTTTCCATCGGGTAGAAACTGGGGTTTTTTACTTTTCTAACACATTCAGGGTGAGGGGTTTTGGTGCTTGTGCTTTTCCACAACGTCAAAATGGCTAGACTGGACTTTTCCAACAGCTCTGCAAGACTCAAAGGCAAAAGTGACAGAGAAACGATGTGCCAAAAATCTGAGAAAGAACTAAGACCAGAAACAGAAGGCTTGGCTTCAGACAAAAAAGTCAGGCTGTAATCAGAAGAGCTGCTGTATGTGATTTTTTTTTTGCACCTGCGGCAGACTGAATCAGATGAATAAGTGTCAGCTCTCAACCAAGGTACAAGCACACTTAGGTGCGTTTAATTATTATCATCATAGGTCTTTCTCTAATAGCTCCACAATTTAAATCCCTTGGGTTGTCTCCAGGAAGGATACCACTCCGCTGTATTTTGAAGGAGATCAGAAGGAGAATTCTCTCTGCAAGGAGTCAAACAAATACAAGGAAGTCATCCAGGGAAGGGGGGAGGGGGGATTATGTTTATATATTTATATCTATTTATTTATATATATGTATATGTAGTTCTGTCATATGACATTTCATCACAATTATTTTCCTATAGCATGGCAGATGTCAGAAAAGAATGATCACGCTATACAGCTAAGTTACTGATTACACCCAGAGAAGCCAAGTCTTGCTGTTGCTTTTGGAATGAAAAGTGATCTGTCCATACCTACGTTAGTGCTGGGGTTGCCTTCATGCTCTCGAGCTCTTGCTCAGATTCTATTACATGCAAAAAAATTATGGAACACCTGCTACTGGGACATGCCTCTCCCAGACTGATATCCTAAATCTTACTAAAGATCCTAGTGGAAAAATACACCGTTACTTCCTCAGTTTGTTAGACCCCACAGTAGGATACAGATTATTGTGCAAATTGACTTCTACCAGATGTATAGATTACCATTCCCTTTGGAATGGGGTAACAAAGTTTCAGAAGGCTGAAATTACTCCATACAAGATCAGCATTAAAGAAGCAATAAATTGACGTTATTCTAAGCAAGAAGGACTGAACAGTTAACTGGATTAGAGGCAGATGTGGAAAAATAAGAAAAAAGACTGCATTCATAGGTACTTTTTGTTAATTTTCAAGAAAGCCTGTTTCACCTCACCAAAGATGACTCAGGATGCTTACATAGCTCTTTTATCTGAAATCAAATCCTTTCTGAAGACCCCCTACTCTGACTTTTACTTTGCCAAATAAGGACTACTAATGCAAGATTGCTGTCAGTAATGGTAATCAACACAAGGATAAACTCCCGTGGCCTACCAAGAAGCTTAAAAAGGCAAATAGTTCTGCTTCATAAATTTTTAAAAAAATCATTTTAATTTTACATGAACTGAAGTTTTTTATTTGTTCTACAAAATCTAGACTGTGTAATGTTACAAAAATTCGCAGCTGGCCCATGCCGACTGAGGAGAGAGGCTGAGAGCCAACGTATGGAATTCAAAGAGTAAATACTTACATGCATGAGGTGTCCCAGCCAAATTGTGGCACCCCGAATGCGGTTCTGCATAGGGCTCTCGTACCTTTAGAGCATTCAGGTACAACATGATTTGACTAATTGCTAACATTCACGCTATCAATTGCTACTTATAGTAAAACTTCTCTAGATTATTTCCTATTTCTTCTTTTGTCCTTTCGCCAGTACGAGCTGGCTGATGGATGATAGCTAGTTTCTTTGGCAATGGTATAGCTTTTACCAGTTCAGTGTTTACTCCCACCAGAAGTTATAAACCCTCATGGCTTCCGTAACAGAGTGGCATAGCCCCAGACCTTTCACACCGTAGGAATACTATCGAGTTTAAAACACAGCATGGTTTAAGGCATTTTCTCAACACCACTATATCAGAGATATCAGGCATACGATAGCTACATTAGAACAAAACCAAAAAACCTTATTCATGTATGTGGAACTGGCACTAGAATTTTGTGTAAAAACTGTACCTCATACAGAGCCTTCTATCCAGATTTATTTACGAATTTAAAGATACCATTTTAACACTGGAGAAACTGGGTCTCTGCAAGGATATTGCTTCACTACACACAACCACTTCAGGTACTCTCTGAATTTACTAGTGCATATAACAAGACGTGAAGATGAGGGAATGGGAGTATGAGGAATTCAATTCAAAATTTGGAATCAGCAGAGAAAGAGATTGTATTTTAGAACAGTTGATGCTAGCAGTAGTCTAATGGGAGGCATTTGCAGAACATCCTGGCTCCACTGATCCTCCACCCAGAGGTGGCCCCATTGTGAAGCGGCTGTTTGACACTCCACACATTCACACGTCCCTGCAGTTTTCTTAAATGTGTCAGGACAATATGCAGAAGGGAGTTCTAACACTGGTTAGAAGCAACACATAAGGTTAAAATTTCATTGTATGAAATTTGTCTTTCACTTGTTTGTTGCTTTTGTGTCTGGACTCCTAAAGTAAATTTATCATGGGCACATAAACAAAAAGTACATCAGTTTTCTTTATTAACTTTAGTACATGCCTGAGTATTTATAGGAATTAGGATAAATTAGAACAGCTATTTATATTAGAGATGTTTGGCTAATTTATATTTTATAATTAAAAGTTCTGACGATAATGAGTTACTTAGATCAATTACAACAAAAAACCCCCCCAAATTTAATTATGGGTGTTTATGTGTGGGTGGTTCATAAACAACCAATCTTCAGGATTAGTGTCTCCTAATGCCTTATGTGGATTCCTATAAAGGCTGCAGAACAGTCAAATTTTTTTCCCCCCTCTTCTCTTGGTTAATCATGAACTCATATAATTTAATTCAGCTAAAAATGACATTTATAAAGGTTCATTTGCTAGAACATGAGCTCCTTGTTCTGTTGCCACAGGGGGACACACATATGGAAAGCCTGGAGCGTTTCTGTTCAGCAGTCACTGGCTGTAATTCAACAGGCTTGTTCACTGCAGGGAGCGGGAATGTTTCTGCACCAATGTAACTGTGTGGGTCTCATGCTTTTTCCTACATGAATTCACTACAGGGAGTGAAAACACAGGAGAGGTAACCCGGAACCCCTTCCAGCTGGGACAGGCACTGAATCAACTCTCCCCTCTCCTGGATAGAGCGCTGCCTTCATCTCCTATGGTTGCTGTCACATTTTTTAATGTCACTCTTACGGATCAGGTATGAGCAATACACGCTCATCAGACCTTCAAAAGATGAAACCAAAATGTTATCTCGTTTGAATATTCTGATTTCGAGGCGAGTTTAGAGGTGAAATGGATCGAAGCTGTCAGCCTCTCCCACACATTGACTGCTGTGAGCATGTCCAGGGGCACTACGCAGAGCCCTTGAGAAATCTCCCCAGTGGAAACACAGATGCCAATGGATTTTTCAGATGCTGTGGGGATAGCATGAGACTTGCAATTTTAACTTTACGTCTGAATTTTGTCTTAATCTTCCTTTATGCAGTCCACGTTCTGTTGCAGTTGGTTAAAGACTTTCACTATCTAAAGCCACACTGGCTCTCAAGGAGACCGAGGTGACATTGATCACTGGAGTGCTGGGGCTCCCAGGATTGCTGAGCAGGAGCTATCTGATCCAGGCACAGGTTTTTCAATGTAGATTTTCTCGTTTGTCGTTCTTTCCTAAACCTTTACAGATAAGCCCCCTTGAATGTAGGGGGAAGATCGCCTCCATTTAGGGCTTGTTAAGAAAAATCAGCCTGTGTAAGGAATTATATCCTGCCTAGGAAACTATGCCATGAATTCCACCCAGATTAAATCCTCATTTTTAGACAACTCCAAAGAAATATCAGCATAGTGATCTACTTACTTGGCCAAGCGTATCTCCAAATCCAGGTGCGAGGGTGTTTGTCCTCTGGCATAATTGTTTCAAAAACACTGCATCACATTTCTGTTGTAAAATAATGAGAAGAAGCAAAAAGATGGACATGAAGAAATGCAGGGTTAAATAAAATAAAAAAGCACCTTTACTTTCCTGAGTGAGAATATCTATGTAAGCCCTTCCTGCCAAACCATTCACCTTGCTGCTAGATCCCCAGGAATTTACTCTCAGTCCTGGCAATCAAGAAAGATTCCTGTAGAAGATTTTCAGCAACTTGTCATAGGATACTCAGGCAGTTGTGTTGTTGGGCCTTGACAACTTTCATCAAAATGGGCTTAAAAGGGCAAAATTTTGATACTCAAAAGGTATTTCAAAACAGCAATTTCTTACAATGATTCTTAAAAACAAAATATCCTCTGAGTCAATACATTTAAGAAACTCTGGGAAGGTAGATTTTCTTTTATTTTGCTTTACATTTTGAGGGGAAAAAAGATTTTGCACAAAGATTTCTTAAATTCTCCATAAGGCTAAAAACTTCAAAAATCCAAGCATGCACTGAAATAATCGTAATAATCATGCACAGAAAGCAATTGTAACGGACCGAATAATAAGTATAAACAGGAATCGCTTTTCTTGGCACTCCTGCCAATGTTCAGGTTGCACAGAATAGAGAACACTTTTCACTTGTGTTGAAGAGCTTTGTTGAAATGCTCTGGAAGTTGTACTTGTGGTTATATGTAACTAGTTCAAAGTAGAACTAATAACATTTCTATAGGTCTAATAGGTATTCCTTTATAGTAGCTTAATCCTAGCTGGGCCTCTAGATGGTAGTGTAATACCACTAATAACAAAAAGAAGGTGTAACGGTATAGGAGTATTTTCACTTTTATCACTGGCTAATTCCCAGTCCATGTTACAAAGTACTCATAAAATCCATGCATTATCAGTCCCCATAAAACTAGCTGGTAGCTCCAGTTCAGCTTTTATTGGAAAACTGTCTGGTTTCCACCATCTGAATTTGCATTCTTATCAGCTGTGACAGCCAAATCATTATTCCCTAGCAGAGATCAGGGTTAAAACCTTCCACAGTAATAAAATATGAAATTGTTTATGTCCCTTTAGAGGAAACAATTTATCATTTTATTCTGGCACCTAAACAAGCATCACTTTTATGTCAGCAATCTTAAAAAAAAAAAAAAAAGCACTGTGGGAAAATGAATTCTGAGACAATTTAGTCTTATTATCATCTTATTATCATTATCACTTTAGTCTTATTAGTCAATTATCATGAAGTCTTTTGTTCTGCTCTTGGTATATAGAGTATTTACCAGTAAAGTTAATCAGTTCATGATAAATTTATACATAAATTGTGCCAAGGACTATTTATGCGGCTTCTCTATTAAATGATGGGTTATGATGACTGAGCTGATCACATTGATATTATGTAATAATTATTGTTGGTTCATCCTAAGTTTTACTTCCAATAGCCAGAGTTGCTGAGTTGGGAAACTAAATTTTCAAAGTCACTTCTACAAAGCTTAAAGAAAGCCTAGTTTTCTAGTCATTAAAGATACCACAGTAGATAGACTGAACGTTTATCAAGACACTGTGCGCAGTAGAACGTACCTAAAATAATGAGATATTTTTCATCTCTTTCATCACCTCTGAGACTGGATTTTGGAATGAAGGATAAGATAGTCTTTTCTTTGCAGTGGAAGTGTGTTCCTAGCACACTGTCTGTGTCATGGGATCCTCTTGACTGGACAGGAATTCACATCATGGGAATTGTGTGAACTTGTTTAAAAAAGTGTAGCTAGTTCACACAGTTTGTGATCAAATAAAGAGGGTTTAATCCACAGTTTTCTCAAATGCAAGACATATACCTGCAAAAATCTCTCTAGTTGTATTGTCAGATTCAGTGCTTTTTGAATATGTTGTCCCAATACTCTGTAACTGTCTTGGGTTCTCCACTTCTGAAGCTAAGCAAATATCAGGTAGTCACAATCCTGAAAGACAGAAACGTTTTAGTGCGACATAAAACAGAAAGAATCTGTGAAATCAAGATAAACAGCAACATGGTCTGTTAAAACAAAATCTTCTGTCCTGAAGACAGTAAGTAGAAAAGCAAGCGATCAGACTGCTTTAGCCACTAAAAATCTTGGGCTTTTAAACACAAAGTTTAACTTACATTTCCTTGTCAAATACTCAAACTTTTTCATTGCAATACTGGATGACATTGCAATGTTTTAAAAATAAGATTATGACGGCAACTAGGAAATTATGTAAGTAACAGAAATTGGAATTTATGGAAAAAATTTATTACAGCATATTTGCTGGATATAGCTGAACTAGGAAAGCAATAATATCTGCCATGTTCTAAGATTAGTATACAAAGTGGTTAATAACCTATTTTGGAATTATTTGCCTTTTTCAGTTATACTCTCCCTGTTTCCCGTACTGATTTTTGCTACAGTGTATAATATAGCAGCTGAAAAAAATTTAGTTGAATTATTTAATGGGAATCACGTCCTCAAAGCAAGTACAGAAAGAAGCATTTAGACATGCACCATTTTTTTCACCGAGTTCTAATGTTCTTCCATTTGCTATGATACCTTGAGCTCTTACACCATTTTTACTTGGATTTATAATTCACTTTTGCACTACAGAATACTACTGCAAGTCAGTCTATCATATATAAATAAAACATAGCTTTGAACTGTCGTAGTTATTTTTTCATAGTGTAGAAGTAGCGTATGAGTGGCAGCTAAAAGGGAAGCTACACTCAGCAGCAGAAGCAATGGAAAGCAAAATTTATTAGTTCTGCGTATAGATATTTTCAGACTTTGCATTCCTATCTGAAATACAACATACTGTGGTAGCGGAAAAGGGCATAGAGAACTGAGATCTCGAACAACACCTGTGTGCGCTAAGATGAAAGATAAGCAGGCTATTCTAAACGAAGGACTGAGACCTTTAGAAAACTTAAGACAACATTTCAATATAAACGTGTTTATTCTTTATGGTTAGGATCAATGTAAATCTTACGGAAGTCATAAAGCATTCTGCTGTTTCATATATGGCAAAAATAAGAATCCACTGGAAGATTCTGACTAAATTTTGATGAAAGGGGCATATGCTTTTTACAAGATGGCTATTCACTTTTCCTGTGCATGTAAGAGAGTACCTTAATTTGTCTGTTTTGGTGCTATATCCATGGTCTTAGTGAGGAGCTTTTCCCTCCGAAACCAATGGAGCAGTGAAATGAACGTGGGTTTCATACAACCCACAGGAGCGCCTCAGTTACCCAAACGATACACACACACACACACTGAATTTTTTTCCTTCTTTTTATCTTCTATTTAGGGCTGCAGAGGGGAAAAATAATTTTAAAATATACAGGAAAGGTTTTGATTGTTTATTGGTGCAGTTGAGACACATTTTGATAGTGGATAAGACTTCCAGGAAGCTGTCAGCACTAGTAAAAATAATTGAGGTTTATTCATTAAATCCTGTGAAGCCAAATTTCCTCTGAGGGCCTGGTATGAAGAAATGCAGGTTTTGTCTCTCTTTTTCTTCATATCTTGTTTCTGAAGTGTGGGAGATAATTATATTGCTAACATGAGAACAAACTTCTTATGCACAGCTATGCAAAGACCACAATTTAAAAAAAGTGCTTATGCTTTCTTTCCTTAAAGAAACAGTGATATCCTCAGTTACGTATTCCTTTGTTTTGTAAATAATAATAACTGGTTCTTCTTCTAGGCAATTCAGATTATTGCTTACAAGTGCCATCAAGTTATGGATGCATTAAAGCGCAGCAGGAGAGAAATATCTATCACCTCAGTGCTCATCCTGTGTCCAGAAAGCTTGGGTATTTTAATAAGCTGTGATATATTTTGTCATTGCAAGTCACTTTCACAACTTGCTGTGCAGCACATTATTTAACTATTGCCAATCTTTCCTTGGATATCAAAGGCGTTAATTAAAATGCAATTGCACATGCTTTCTTGATGTTTGCAATGCTTTTCTCCCATTCTCTCATAAGAAGAAAGGTATGGTGAAGAAATCCTTCTCCTGCCTGAACTTCAGCAAGCAGGGTGAGAACTAGTTTGACAAGATCTTGAAATAGCTCCCCCCCCTCCCCCAAATGTCACACGAACATTACATAAGCATTAAGGTTGTGTCTGTGTGTGTATGTCTGAAGATATTAGGTAGGATATGGAACTAGTAAAACTACTACATGAATCAACTACCATTTTATTTTCCCTATGCTTCTGCTTACAGCTTTCCTTTTCTTCTTCTAATTCTGATTTAGCCTTTATGACTTGTGTAAGGATATTTATTTGAAACTGAAATCCTAACCTCTCTTAAGGAGATACAGCCTGCTCCAGAAACAGTGGTCTTAGCTTTTTAAAAATTTGATATGGAAAAAACAACCCTAAAAGATCTCTTTTGTACACGTACAATAAAATGTGCAAGCTTCTCTATAACATAAAACATAAACTTTATTTCCTACCTCTCTAACTGCATTGTGACCTAATATACTTTACATTAGCTATTACTTCTGCAAATTCTCATTTTCTCTGTCAAATGATGCATGAAAGCTAGAATCACTACAGCTTAATGGAATAAGCCTCTTATCAGTGCTATACATCAAAGGCATCCTTCTCTGAACATCTAAGGACAGAAGGATCCCAATTTCTGAAACAAATTCAGCAGAATTCACAATAAGTCACTGGGTGTGAAGTTTTGCCCCAGCTGTTTACTCTTACCTTTCTGTGGAGACAGTGGTCAGTGTTATGCTGTTATTTGTTCTTTACAGGCTTGAGTGTGCAGGAGGTCAACGTGGGGTTACAGCTAAGAAATTATGTCAAGAGGGATCTCTCTGTTCCAAAGAAGCACACTATTTGTCTCTATTAGAGAAGTTTGGAAAATAAAAAAAAAACCCCACCAAAAAAACGCATATTTGAAATAATATAATATCAATAATAGATACAATAATATCAATAATAATATGAATAATATAATAGTAAATAATTGATGTAACAGGCAAGAAAGAGGTTGAAACTGGTTTTATAAATCCAAGGTTGTGGTCACAGAGGCTGTGCCTTTGTATTCAGGAAAAGGGCCAGAGTCCTGACATATCCTGGACATAAAGCATGTCTTTAATTTTTTTATTCAAAGTATCACGACTTGTGGAGTATTATATTATTTTCCAGTTTTACAAGTTCTGAAGCAGAGAGCAGAAAGAGCCCTATATGAGGTATGCTATCAATTACACAACACAAAACCAGCACTTTATCCTATAGGGTCCAAAGTCACGTGTAACCAATGTAAAGAGGATCTGTAAACTAAAAGTTCAAGAATAGTGCAACCTGATTACTCATCCAAAAAGGCTGAGAGTGATCGTAGATATTAGTAATAAATATTGAAATGTTTGCACTGTGTTTTATGATCAATTCCTCCGTTAAGAAAAATGTTTCTAAACCTTGTTATTGCATTGAAAATAATGAGTTATTTCCTCTCCTATACACATCCACTAACCTAAGGAACAGGCTGAAAATCACTGCTCCTTTCAAAAGTCAAAATACTCTTTTATGCACTCTTGACTGTGCGTGTATTTTGCACAATAAATGTATGTGATCATAAAAATTATTAGAAATTTGAGTAACAAACCAGTCAGCAAAAACCTTACAGGAGGATAAGCCTATGGTCTGAAGTATTTCTACTTATTATTGTGACGCTACTTGAATTCGATTCTAGGGGACAAAAGAATACTGTGGATTAAACAGAAGTCTTGTTTGAAAATGTATCACAACCCCTAGCCTTTTTCAGATACAACTATGGCATTAACCCCTGATTGTCTCTCATTTTGTGAGAACTGGCACACCGTCACAATGAAGATCTACTCTCCAGTTCACCAGAACCCCCACGCCAACTGGACTCCAGATGCTCTAGGCAAGCCTAGTCCTGCTCTTTTTGACTACCACCTTTACCAGTTGAATCACTGTCAGAGAGTTGCCACATGTGCCCTGAAAGATACCTGTAATCCCCTATTTTCACTTCTCTGTTTTTCACCTTACTTCTCCATCCCTACTGTCAGCCACCTTTTTGCCCCCTTTCCACTTTTTTCACTCTGTCTTCTAATTTCTGACCAGTTTCTGCCTCTGGTAAAGACCACCAGAAACTTTTTTATTCTCATTCAGGTTTTGGAACTCCTTCCAAAGGTTCAATCAGATACCCATGAATTGTCTCTTGCCGGACTTGAAACACGCCTGAGAAAAACCACACTTGAAACGCACATACCTGCTCGCACAGTGGGCTGCTGGATTTCTCTTGTGACTCCCATGGAAAAACATGAAATTGGAAGTTTGAACGAGATGCAAATCTTGCTTGTCAGGAGTTTCCCCTTAGCTGAGCCCAGATCTCTGCCTGGTTGCTAACCACAGCCTTTTGTCCTCCTTGCCTTGCCCTGGGTACGCAGTCAGTGCATGTATTGAGAATCTAGAAATAAAGAGTACGGATATAACAAGTGCTGTTCCTTTCCCAAAGTTACTCGCTGCAGTGACTAAACACTGATTTTAAAAATTAAAAGGAAAAATAGAGATGTTCTTTGCCCCTGCTGTATCCCTCTGATTTCAGTAGGTATTTATCAGGGGTTAGAAGACTCAGAATCGAGGATTAGTGAAAATTAACCAAGTCAAAGATGGAAAAAGAGTTACAGGTTAGCCATCTGAGCTGATCCCAAGCTTACCATAAAATAAAATAAAATAAAACAAAACAAATAAATAAAATTGAAGACAGTGGATTTCCATTGCTTTATACAGGTGGGTTTAGTCTCAGGTGCCCAACGCGTCACTGGTACCACAGTGTGTTATTGCTTAATGCCTGTGCATAGAGATCAGAAACACTAGCATTTTCTTTCACTTCACAGAAACATATATTGTCAATTCAGATGGGGGGTCAATGGGCCATCAAACCTGAAAAAGCAGCAAGGTGAGACAGCAGCAGGAGCAATAGATGACAGCAGGAAGTAAGGGAAAGCATCTTACCTCAGCCAGGGATGTTGCTTACTCTTGTCCTCTGCTCTCCCTTTTTATCTAACATACTACCTTCTGCTCTCTTACTGTCATTACAAATATCCTTCTTTTTCCCCCAAATAATCTGTGGGTTGTCCAAGTATGGGAAAGATCTACTTTCTTCTGCACTCTGGCACCAAAATGAGTTACTTGAATGTGGATCATCTCAGGTTAGGATTAGGAAGAGGAAAATTAAGGAACCAACTATTTTGTTAGTTCCACCAAGAAAGAGCTTTCTGTGGTCACTGAGCATGGCACAATCACTCTGAACAAAGTATGATGTGACTTAATTTTTATTCCTAGGCGTACTAACATGCATGTCTACACGGGATGACAATTACTAATACCTGTAAACAATAGAGAACACTGTTATTATTTGTTGTGATTACATTCATAACTCTGAAATTGCCAAAGTAAGCAGGGTTGGTTTTTTTTTTTTTATTCTTCCTCCATGTTCATATAGGCCCGATTTCCTCAGGTGCTGACATTTTATAAATGTCATAGTTTACGAGGAAATAATAAAACGCCAGATAACACCACACAACACCATGACCTTTAGCTAAGGGATTGCTGTAAGTTCTTAGGTAAGCTCAGTAAAGAAATTCGGAGGTGAAAATTCAAGTTCTAGTAATTGAAGACTTCAAAGGTCACAGATTTAGCAGAAATTCTGTCTGTGAGTCAGAGCCAGCAATACCTGGCTTAGGAGAATGTTATAAACAGCTTTAACTGAAAATATGGAAGTTTTCATTATTATTTGGAACCGAATTTGTTTATAGTGACCAGTCTAACCAAACCTAAAGACACTCTCAGTATTACTGTGATGGCTTAGGAAGTAGATTTTGTGGATATGCTTCCACAACAGTATTTCTGGCAGATACTCTCAACGGGTTTCCATTTAATGACCCATTCCCAAAGTACAGATAGAGAAATAAGTGTTTTGTCCATATTTTAAAAAGATTATCAGAACTGTTTCAAAGACATTTAAGTGCTATACCTTGAACCATCTCGATTGCAATTGCTGAAATTTCAAAATCCTTGCAACTGACAAATGGTGAAAAGAAATTATTTGATCAAAATCTGAAGTAAGCATTTTGTTGCAATATCTGCCATCTATTAAATTACTGTCTTGCATGTACCATGTAAAAATATGAGCACCTGGTAGAACCATATGTGTAGTGATACTCCTGACACATACACTTAGGAGTACTGTTAAAATATTAATAATTTTGTAACAGACAAGGAAGCATTTAAGTCATTTGGCACTCCTACTCCAATAAGCTATAAATGTTACCTCTGGTGTGAGCACTGTGGATCTCTGAACTTTCAAACTAGCACTGCGTTTAGGTAAGAACTGGGAAGTCAGGTTGAACATTAAAAAAGTAAACATATATTTCTAGCACACATAGAAACATCTCAGTAGTAGGTTACTTAGTAGCCCCACATAGGATTTTTATCATGTTGGTGAACTAATGTATTCTCTAAATATTGCAAAAGAAAAAAAGCTAGTTGCTTGCTATAGCTGTCTGTGAATTACAGTAGTACCATTTTGTAACGCTATTTATAAGAAAATATCACAAAACCATCAAATTTGCTCACTTCTTGAGTCACGTGCAGTAATCTCCTAATGCTATACCTGTAGAAAGAAATTTCTTTAAAACTTCTAACTGTGCTAAAAGTTCTTCTTCTAAGTCCTTCCCCATTCAAATTTTATGAATGTCAATTTGTTCCACCTCACACTTTCAAATTGACTAAATCTTGTTGTTTTTTTTTGTTAAAAGCCTGGGTTCAAGCTTAGAGGACTTTTGCATGTCGCTGCTGATTGTATCCCAGGAAAATGACATATCATTCCATCTCAGTCCTCAACTACCTATGCATATATTTTAGAATAAAAGATTCACTGGAAACAGCTAAAATCCAGAATAGATGAAATAATATATTTTCCTGTTAATAATGGGAACTCTTGCACTCACATAGAATAATTTGAGAGAAAAAGGTCTGTTTTGTATAACTTTGTCTCTTCCTTAAATAGTGAAAAAGAAATTTGCTGTTATAGTTACCTACTTATAGAGGTCAAATCCACGCAAAGTGGTAATTATGATTATGATTATGCAATAAACAACATTGCTACTGATAAATTCTAAATGCTTTGCCAACATTGACATGCATTTCTTTTAAACGTAACAATGACAATGAAAAACAGCATGAGATTTATCTCTACAGATTTTGCAGTATGACTCATTCATAATAACCTTTAATAACTCTTCAGCAAAAGTCTGTGAAAAATTCTTACTGTCACAGCAAGGAGTATTTTGAATACACTTTACCCATCTATCACTAATTTATATCTTCATTTTTTCTATAATAGTACTTTGCACTTATATTGCACCTCCTACCAAAAAGAAAAAATTTAGAAGACCCCACATACACTGCTGAAGTCAAGTTCATAAAACAACTGTGACTGAATACAATAATTGCTGGGTATTAGAAGTAAGACATCAGATTTCATCTGTAGAGCATCATGTATAAAATATTAATTAGAAGTTATTGGGAACCTAATCTAAGGATCATTTAGGAAAGGTCAGCTGAAACTATTTCAAAGAGGAAATGGAAAGAATATGAATGTCTCTCCCCTTCTGTCTTCCATCATTAAGCACTCCTTAGGAGACATGATTAAGCAAAGTGTTTGAAGTTCTGCGACCACCTGATCACTTAGTCTGTGCAGCAGAAGGTTAAAACCGTTCCGCATTAGATTGAGCCATCTAATGAGATACTCTGATGAAGATTTCGTGCAATGGGAGTCTTATTCTTGAAAAATCCTCAGAGACTGAATTTTCCTCTGTGCGTGGATTTTTTTTTTTTCCTAGAGACTATAATGGATCTCTACACAGGACCATTCATCCCTAAACAAAAATAGCACTGTAAGGTGCTGGGATCAGGAAAGTTAAATTCTCTTTTCAAGATTCACTAGTAAGAGAACACACAGTATTTCATTACTGCTTCAGCAAGAATGCGGAGGAAAAAATACCTTGTTCTCATTCTTAAGGAAATCTTGCTTTGCAAAGTTTTGCTGCAACAGCAGAGCAACGCTCTGAAGCAGGATCAGGGAGGTTTGAGTTTTGCGAGTGAGCCACTGAGAGGTCTCAAGCTGTGGAGATGGAGGTCTAATAACACTGTTCCTATTAGGGCTTCTGATTCTGTTTTAGGAGGCTGTGGACGTAAGTGGGGATCTCCGCCTGTGTCCTCACTGATCCACTAAATCCTTCTCAGCTTCACTGAGCATCTTCAAGAGTAACTTCAAGAACTTACTCTTGTTTGTAAGAGTTAATGGGTTTGATTCCCCAGTGCACAGAGCTTAGTTTTTATTGCAAACGAGAAGCCAGCTGCTGTGAGAACCGAAAGTGGGAATATTCCCTAAAAGTTCCTTCAGTTATACTTCTGGCTGTAATAACTTCTAGCTGTATCTTCTGCAATAACTTCTAGCTGTGGCTGCAAGAAACACAACCAAGGGAAAAAGGAGGCAGTTTGGACTCCTTCCTCAAGAAAGCCTTTAAAAAAGGAATATCTTCTATAGCCCGCTACACAACTATAAAGTAGACTACTGACACCTGCCACTGGACAAGGGGCTGGTTCACATTTGCTGAGTCTGTGGACAACTGGCTTCATGTTCTTGATAGCTGTCGATAACAAATCTTATGCATTAAAGGCACCTTGTATCTGATGCTGCCTTTCCCCTCCAAATCTTCTCTCTTCTTGAACCAAACTAGAGATTTAAGTTAGCTCTTCCAATGTCATGGTGTATACATAATGAAGCTACTTCTCTTGCAAGTTGCTGATTTCTACACCATGTAAATATTTAGACAGAAAGAGTAATCCTAGGAAGGGAAATGTATGTTGCTGTCCTGTCCTACTTCCAGGTGCAAGGGAATGTTTCTGAGTTATTTTTATTTTCTATTTTTGTTCCAGCAAACAAATAAACTAACTAAAGCAGTTCAGATTGGCTTCCATTTGGTAACAGTTAACAGTTCAGATGCAAAATTGAAGAAAACTAAAAAACTACCACTAAAACTATCTGCACAAACTAAAGTTTCATTTTTGAAGAAAAAAAAAAGTGTAAGCTTTTGAAACCACTTCCTCCACTAAGATTGAAAGTTTCGTTTTAAAAAAATTTTGATTTTCAGTTTGAAAACATGGAAGAAGTTTTTCCCAATTTTTTTTCCAATTCTTTACATTTTCCTTCAACCTGTACAAAAATACTTACCAGTTCAGTTCGATAAACTTATCAATACAAATCTATGAAAAAAAGGTATTTAAGGAGCAGACATGCCCCTAGCACATAACTTCATGCTCAGCTTACTCATAATTTATGTGGAAAAGAGCCTTCACTGTCTCACAAATGCAAGAAGCACATGTAATTTTTTTTGAGACAGCGAGGCTACTCACAGTCACAAATTCACCACTGGGACAGCCACTTCTATCAAACCTTTGCAACAATTATTTCTTTGAATGACAATCAGAGATAAACCAAAAACCAGAAAAGTCCTAAATCAATATAAAGATTTAAAAAACTCTCAGCCTTTGGTTAAGAGGTTTCAATTACTGACAGCAGAAAATAAATTTTTTTTTTTTTTTTTTTTTTTTTTTTTTTTTTCTGGAGAAGTACCTTTCTCACAATTATTATGAGAGTTGTAGCTCATTTTCCTCTCCAAATGCTGTTCATATTTCATATTTCCAAATTTTTCCTCAGGCCTAATCTTAAAATGTAGGACTGTTTGGAGAACAAGAATTCCACTTCACTAGGATTTTGAGATCTCAGAAAATGTTTTTGCTCTGATTCTAAACCAAAACATTATAAACGCCACAAGAGAAATACATTTATCTGAAGACAATTTGTTTTGCCCAAACCAGTTAGTTTTTAAACTTTTAAAAATAATCAATATTAACACTTGTTCTAAAGAAGATATACTGCTTGTAACAAGTTTTAAAATAGAATTAGCTGAAGTTGTCAGAAGTTGTCAGGACTTTTTCCTGCTTTTTTTTTTATTTTTTATTTTTTCCCTTGAAACAAAGTTCTAAGAATAAACTCCTCATTTTAAGAAAAGACTTTGATTTAATTTGAGCCCTGTTGCTTTTTCTACCTGTCTTGGTTAGAAACCCTAGCCATAGGGGGTTTTGTACAGTAAAAAGAATTGGCTAATGTAGCCTGCTCTGTACCGACAGACATACCATCTGTGCTGTTCTTGCTTGCCAGATTGGAATGATCTCCAGATTTCCAATGGGAAATCTGGGTGTACCCTAAAAAAATGTCCTATGATCTGTTGGCTAAACTCCATCTGAATTCAGAGGTCCTGCAAGAATTGACAAGTACGAGATCTCAGGAGAAGCTTTCATTTTGGACGAGCTGCAGAACCAGCCTGACAGGCTTAGTGTGGACAAAGTTACCGTCAGTTCTTTCATATTATTCATAGATATTTTGGAAGCATCATTGTACAAACTTGAAAGCAGAGTGCTACAAGAAAAATGATGTCTATTCCACACACTGCAATTCTGTTATTGCATTGATTTTTCCCAGCTTCCTATGTTCCTGAAAACACTTAAACTCACTCATGTTTCAAACACCACGCTACATACTCTCCTGAGTGACAAGTCTTTCTCCCGGCACAACATTCCCCATTTGACTTAATACAAAAGTATAATTCACACAAAGATATTAATAGTGGGAATGCCCTTTCAATGATATGTCTTAATGTGTTTAAAGAGTTTTTAAAAGTTTGTTTTGTGGAACTTATTGTTATCTATATATGAACTACATTTTATAAGAATGCCTATAGCTAACCCTTCAAAACACATCTTGGATTCTTTGGCTATTCTGGGAGCATCAGGCAATATAACATACATACACTTATATTTACTGTGTTCCATTAACACTGCATCCAGGTATACCACAGTCATTTTATTTATTTGTAAACCTTCTGCAAACTCAATAATTCCAGCATAAAGGACTGTAGGAAATAGACCTTGGTTCTGTACAAATAAATCCTCCAGCTCAAGCTCTTATCCAACACAGGAAAACTAGATGCATCCTCTAGGAATTAACAAACACACCTGTTTGCTCTAGAATTATATATGAAAAAGAGAAATTAGAAAAAGTTACAAACTTGGAGTAAAACAACAACAGAACTTTTTTCCAAATTATGATTAAGCATCTTTCTTCCAGAAATTGTTCACTGTCTCTTTGCAACCCGGTTATGGGAATATTCCAAAGATCACAGTTCTCTCGGTATCATCCACCAAATCATTCATATTGCAAGGTCAGCAAGCAGCAATCTGAGTGTCCTCCTTCAGGTCTATATCTAGTTGGCTATGCACGGATTTCCAACATGAAACTTGGATTATATTTTTTTTTTAAGGAAAAAAAATGTAGCTTTGTTAATATCAGCTGTGCTACCTCTCGGAGCAAAATGCAGCAAGATGTTTACACCGAGAGAGGCTAAGACTCATCACTGAAACATTAAATACTTGGAGACACTGCCATAAATCAGGAGAACTCTTCCTTCCTCCACTACTCTTCACATAAAGATTTATAATGTGCCACTAAAGAGATTCTGAATAGACTGTCTATAAAGGTGAAGCTCCCCACAGTAGCTTTTTAAGGTTTACCTCTTTATCCACAACAACCTAGAGATGGAGGATGCTACGTTTCCATGGACAGGTACCTGACAGAAAGACAAACACTTTAGCCATAGAGTCACATTCCCCACTTTCACTTTCTTCCAAGGCAAAGTATTTTTCTTCATTCAAGTCACTATTTCTCCCTCGCACGCTTTCATCTGTTCATCTCATTCTCTTCATATGCCTGCCTAGCACTTCTCCAGAATTAGGAATTGCTCTTTTGTTTGGCTGCTGTCTTGCGCTTTGGAAATGTTCTCCATTCTCCCTGAGCTCTCTTTGATTTTTGCAAAGTTTTCTATTATACCATGAACAAAAGACTTGAAATCGTATTCCTGTCCCAAAGTGAATACCCAGGACCCTTTGAAAAAGGGCTTCCAAAAGCTCTCTGTGGCATCCTCACGTGTCTGTCACAAATCAGCAACCATTTGCTGGGTGGAAGATGTAACCAACTGTTACATAGTAGAGCTGAGTGAAAGAGCACACATACCTATGAGATACGTGTGGCCCTACATGCTTCCAAAAAGAGTGGTTTAGCTAGAGGGTGTTTTCTTCTTTACTACTAACAGGTAGTTAATACTGGATTGCTCCTACAGCTTCTCTGTAGCTGTTGACCTTGGTTTTATTTTTAGTTGACAGCTTTCAGCGCACACAATTCAAATTAAGATGCAATATTCTTATATTTTAGTGTCTAGCAAGTACCAGAGGCTGAGCAGTTATCTGGTTTATGACTGAACACAGCCAAGTGCTGAATTGCATTCTTGCCTCAGTGGATAAGGAAGATGGTAAAGAAGGAGAAAAGGGCTGCAATTACATTTCCATTTCAGGCACGTGGGAGTCAGAGTGAAGATGGCTTTAACACTTCTTGGAAAAGGAATACTTAATTCTTCAGTCCACTTGTATAACATGGTGGTTACCATGCTCTCTATAATTTTCCTTTGTCCAGTTTCACAGTGGACTAATAAGTCAGTCTGTGACCATAGTCAGTTATTTAACAGATACCTACTGATCTGGTAGTTTCACTTAGGGGAAGCAGAGTGAACTCTAACAATGCAGTGCTCTGTAAGGTATGGGTATTGTAGGTGTGAAAATTTAGCGTTTTGTTAATTGGGTATCAGATGAACATGAGCAGGCAGAACAGAAGATGCGTGGGTGTGCTACTGGTTGGGAAAAAAAGCAGTTCTGCTTGTAGAGGAGGAACTAGAAATTAAGAATAGTGGAACTTAATTAAACTACTTTGTTTTGAATGGCAGATACTTCTAGTGTTTCAAAATTTAAGCCTAACAACTGCTATGACCCCTGTTTTACCTCCAAACCAATCCTGAATAAATAGATTAATAACATTCAAAGCCAAGTGAGATTCCTATCTCATGAGTCCCCAAAGACATTTGGGAAGAGGTATAAAGTGCTTCTCATGTGAGACAATCTCCCCTGCTAGTCTGTCTAGCTGAACTGAATGCTACTTTTGAAGACCTTAGCCCTTCCAGCCACCTCAGTCACAAGTTCTGTTAGAAAGCAGGATAACATGCTCTTTTTCTGCAGGTTAGGAGTGTTTTGTTCCACAAGACGCCACAATGTGTCAAAGCCTATTGAAAAGACAGTAATTTTCTGTTATCAAGGTAGAACCTATAATCTAAATAGCAATAAATCACTCCAAAGAGAATGGCTCATTAGTTGTGTCCTTGGAGTTCAAAGTAAATTCAGAATGGCTTTGATGAGGTTCAGCACATCACTACACGGGAGAACTTCCTTCCTCTCCAGAAGGGTGCTGAGTGCACTCTGTGGCCACTCATTCTAATAATGAAAGATACTCATTGCCTCGAAAAAACAAGAATCTTATTTCTCCATAGAATATAAGGCAGGTTTTCAGTTAGCTTCAAGAACTATAACTGTATGTCATTAATGTTTTTATCTACACAGTTAGGCTACTTTATTTTATTATACATAAACCAACATGTCACAGGTTTGACAAAGCTTGCATTGAACGGACAGTCATGCATGTTTTTTTTTTAGACAGATTAATGAGAGATTTTATGAAGGAAAGAGCTCATTTAGGAGTTACATCTGAGACTGTATTGCAAAATCTCATCTATACAAGTACATTAAAGGTGATAAAATATTTAGAATTACTTTAATGAATCTATTCTTATCGCTAAAAGTAAAGAAAGAGGGGCAATTCATACAGTTACTGCTTACTGAAAAAGGCTTATGTGCTGACATATACTAATTATATAGTTAATTCATTATGTCTTATTGAAAAGCCTCTCACAAGATGCAGTAAGAGTTTCTCCTGTAAACCAGGCAAAATAATTAACAGAGTAGAGGTGCCCTGGGTTTATACTACTGCCAATATAAACCATGCTTCTCTGCGTCATCTACTATATATTCAAGATCTTACAGGTACAACCATTTGTCATCCCTTTCTTTTACAAAATAGGGGAAAAAAATAAAGGTATGCTTAAAGGTCTCACACCATTCCTTCCCTGAAATAGCCCAGCCCCAACTTCTTCAAGAATCCAATATTAATTGCAAAAGATGACTCCTATTTTTAAATTACTTCATCTGCTCGCAGAATTTGAAGTTCAATGAGTAAAAATACACCAAACAACTGAAAGAGCATTTCACTGCACTTTTTGCCATTAGAGAGACCCAGTTTTCTTCTGATTGGCATTATCAGACCTCTTGATGATCATAGTTCTGTTTTTCTTTACACTGAGCAAAACCTGCAGATAGAATAGAGGGCACACTGGTTTGAGTGAGAGGTTTTTTTCATTAGCTCTGGTGAAAGAAGGACCTCTTTTTTCATTAGCTTCAGCAGCAGTGATTTTATTCTGCAGCAGATTTTACCGCAACAACTTCAGCAAATTCACCTATATTTTAACTGAGAAATACTGGCAAAATCTGGTTCTTTTCCTCCCACATGCCCCCCTCCTTTTCAGCAACATCTTTTCTGGTGTTAAAAGCCATACTTTCTCTATTTTTCAATATATTTATTCCCTATTTTTATTCATTTTTACCAGTGAGGCATGGTAGACTGGATTTCCCATCCAAACATTGCTGGATTCTCTTCTACGAATATGAATTACTACTAAATTTTTATGGTAGTATCAGCTACAATGTGTCAGCAAGGTCTTGATAGTAATGAAAAACTTATTTTTCACATGAGAGTGAAGCATGCTATATCATTAAAGCAAGGGACAGAGTGAAATTATCTGGGTCATTGAGCAGCTGCGGGCAAATAATTTAGAACAGCTTTCCCTAACTTTCGTTAAATCGGACAGTCAATTTAGATTTCACATATGCAACATCCATGAAAATCAGGTCAGTCATTTGAAGTGCCCATATCTGAGTTTATCATACATGCTTTATGAGATAAGCGTTAAAGTCTCCGTGACACATTTTCTCCCTAAGATTAAAAATGTTTTGGTTCTTTGACAAATCTATATGTCATAGTTTTGATCCCGACTGGCAGCTAAACACACCACCACTCGCCAGGGGAGAGAATTAAAGGGGTGAAGGAAA
>NW_010105402.1:0-233 GCF_000699245.1 Pterocles gutturalis | reverse complement strand
CGAACAAATTATTTCTTTGAAGAAGGATCAGAAACGAAGGGAGAGGGCGCAGAAAAAAAAAAATATCGTAAGCCCTCGGCGTAAGGGGAGAACTTGAAAGGAAAAAACGATATTTTATAATAGAAAAAATATATGCGACCTTTGCAAAGTGGAAATTACTTGCAAACCGATCTCGCCTCGGGGAGAGGCTTGTTTTCAGAGCGGGGGCAAAGCGCTTTCGCCAGGCGGGCGCG
>NW_010105401.1:1476-4152 GCF_000699245.1 Pterocles gutturalis | reverse complement strand
GTTCGGGTCCGTTCCACCCCCCTCCTCCCTGCCTCACGGCCGCTGTCCCCCCAGGGATGCCTGGCACAGCCTGGGGAGGATGTCCAAGGAGGAGGCGATGGCGGCTTACGTGGCTGAGATGAAGAAGGTGGCCCAAAAGGTAACGGGGAGGGGGTCAGGGTGGGTGAGACGCTCGGTGGAGCACACTGCGAGCTGCGTCCCTCCCCAGATCATCAACACGGTGCCAATGGATGAGGCCACGCAGGAGATGTTTGGGTACTTTGAGCCACTCTACGAGGTGATCCGCGACATGCCCCGGCCCCCTGAGGCCTTCTTCAAGAGGAAAGAGGGTGAGTGCGAGCCTCTGCCCCTGCTTGTGCCCAGCAAATCCCTCACCTCTGTGCCACACTCTTCTCTCCTGGCACATTGCTCCTGCTGTTCCCTGCTTGCTTCTGCACCGGTATGGCCATCACCTCTGGGCTCAGCTCTTCCCCAGCTCCTGCCAGGGGACAGGATGGACACAGCACGTCCCATCTGACCCCTCTGCCGTGGCGCCGCTCCTGAGCTGCTTGTTTGGGCAGCACCAAACAAGCGTCTCCTCGAGTGACGCAGATGTCTCTTCAATCCCCGCTTTCTCTCTACAAAACTTGGAGGAGAGAACTTGAGATTTGTCTTCCAAATGCCCTTTGGCCTAGATCCCTCTACGCGGTAGAGCAGGGGATCAGCTCCCATGGAGTGCTGTGGCAGGGAGGCTGTGCTTTCTCTTGGCGCTGGCACACCTCCAGGCAGGACAGGCTGTGTACCGGGAGTCCAGGTCATCTGATGTAAACATCTGGATAAGCCGGCTGGTTTTAGCAGGGGAGTGGATGTGGAGAAAGTAAGGTTGAGAAATTGAATTACTGGGGCTGCCTTGTGCTAGAGAAGAGTCCTTCCCAGCCCTTTCCACGCCTGTGGCTGCCACCTCATGCCGAGAGGTGGCTGAGGACCTGTCCCAGCCCCAGAGCAGGGCAGTCCTCAGGTGTCTCTGACTTGGGAGAAGCTTCCAAGTCTGTGAGGGGCTGGACGTGGTGGTTCAAAAATGTGTCAGTTACCACGAGCGAGCCTGCGGGCTGCACATCTGGAGGTTTGGCTGTGCTGCGTTTCCAGTGGATTAGCTCAGCAGCATGTGAGCTTGCAGGGTATATTTGCAGCGGGTGTGTAAACTGTCAGTGCTTCGGTAATGTCAGAAGAGTGCTGACAAACAGACTTGCTCCACGCCTGTCCCCAGGCGTCTGTCCTGCGTCTGGCAGCTACTGTCACCCCCTGTGTCCAACAAGGATGCTGAAAACGTGTTGGCATCAGGATGGCTGCTCCTTCCTGTGGTACCCAGGCACTTGTGTTCTCCATTTTGATGCTGAACCCCTTTAAAAGGCAAATAGAGTTAATTTTTTTCTGGAACTTAAGGGCTGGGCCTAAACACCTGGTCGTTACCCGCTTGGGAGTGTCATCCTGCGCCAGTGTCCCTTATGAGTGCCACTGTCACTTAAATCTAAACCTGGTCGCATCTGTGGAGCAAATGACCCCCAGGTGAGTGAAACAGCAGTTCAAACCACTGAATTTCGGAAGTTGTTGAGTCATTTGTGTCAAAGGTTCTCAAACCTGCCCTCAGATTTGGTGCGATTGCAGCTTTTGTCACCTGTACTCCTGAGGAGAAGGGTGATCTTAGGTGCTGCGGCTGGTGAGAGTGGAGCATGGCAGGGCTTGTGGGGACAGAGGGGCAGGTTTGGTTTTGTTTATTTACAGAGTCAACACACCGTAAAGTGGCACTTGGAACCCAAATTGTCGCTGGTTCAGGGTCCCGACAGGTCTCCAGTCAGACAAGCTTTCACCAGTGTCTGGTGCACACTGAAGCAACTGGGAACCAACGATTAACCCATTAACACACGGCCCAGTGCCGCTCTGCCGGCCCTGTGGGTGTGGGGGGCTGTTGCTGGTGCCAGGCGGTGATGGGCAAGGTGACACAACCCTGCCTGCACCCACCCACCCTGTGGGGCAGGCGCAGGGGTCCCAGGACACACTCTGAGGGGGGATTTGGGGACAGTGATGGTCCCGGAGCCGAGCAGCCCATCGCTAACTCCTGTGGGGGGTGAGGGCTGCCCTTGTCCCCCTCAGGGGATTCACTCACCTGGGCCTGGGGAGTCCCACGGCCGTGGGCCTGCCGTGATGGCGAAGGCAGGGTGGGAACGGTGGAGATGTGCGGGCAAGGCGCAGGCAGGGCAGCGTTGCCACATACCTGCCTGGCCAGGAGCAGGGAGCAGAGTCCTGGGGGGTGCTGGAAGTGTGGCTGGGCTTAACCGCGTGGGCTCTGTGGGGCCATGGGAGCGCTGGATCCCGAGCAGGGGGCTGCCCCACACCTTCTCTGGGGCACTGCTGCTGCTGAAAGCCCTTGCGGGCAATGGTGGCGTGCACTGCCTGGACAAGGCCCTCCCCAGCCAAGGCTCTGTTCATTGCCGTGGGTGTGCCATGTGCCCTGCCAGGGGACGACGATGGTGGCTGTCACCCATCAGTGTTTACCCAGATCTTGGCCAGCGCTGATCCCTCTGCCTGCTGCCGCAGGGGCTCGGGCAGCGGGGACACCCCTGCCACCCCCGGGGGAGCGAGACGGTCTGCGCAGGGTGGGCCCTGGGTTGAGTTGATGTTGATTCCTGTGCCATTAGC
>NW_010105401.1:426-1419 GCF_000699245.1 Pterocles gutturalis | reverse complement strand
GCGTGGGCGTATGTCAAAATGCTCCCCCCTTGCCTGTCAGGAGGGTGTCCCCGCATCCACGTGTCCCCCACCCGCGTTGAGCCCAGTCTGCGCTGCCAGGATCACCCACAACACTTTAATTCTCCTCTGCCCCTTCCCTCCATGCAGGCAGCCAGGAGCAGACGGCCGACCCCAGCCAGGAGCAGGCGGCCGACCCCAGCCAGGACAACACGGCGAGCAGCCCGGCTCCTGACCGCCCCGAAGATGCCCCACCTGAGGAGCTGCGGGACGGGCAGCACGTGCCAGGTTGGTCTCCCTGGTGTGGCCAGCACCCAGCAGAGACCCCGTGGAGGAAGCACCGGCGATGGGGCTGGGCCTCTGTCCATCACCAGAGCTGTTGGTTTCAGGCGCCCCTGGGCTGACCCTGCCCATGTTTCGGGTGTTGCCTGAGTCACGGCAAGCTGGAGCTTGCTGTGGGTCCCACTCTCAGCGCCGTTCTTGATGCCGGAGTAACCCTGGGCGTGTTGGTTTGACTCTGTGTCGCTCTTACCTGTGCAAAGGTGCCCGATTCTGCTCAGCCGCAGTGAGAAGGCGAGCATGTTCCCCCGTGGACTGGGAAAACGTCACCCTGGAAGGTCCATGTTCTGGGAGGGGATGTTCTCCCTCGGCTCAAGCCAAGCCCACCTCTTCTGCGGCACGAGGAGCCACAGTGCCGAGCCCTGGCCGTGGCTAACGCCTTAGGACTGGCTTGTCTAGTCCAGCCCCTTGTACACCCACCCCCCCCCCTCCCTGTGCCTCCCTCGCGAGCCCGCGCGGCTCCCCCAGCCCAGAGGGGCCTCTCGCTGTGCCCCAGGTTGGGTGGGGTGCTCCCGGGGGGGACGTTCTTCCTGCCGCTCTCCCAGCCCTCCCCTGAGGAGCATCTGTGGTTGCTGAGCGAGCGCCTACGTCCAGGCCCTCGAGCGTGCCGGGGCTGGCGGTGTGCGGGGAGCTGGGCAGCGTCTCTGCCTGCGTGAC
>NW_010105401.1:0-255 GCF_000699245.1 Pterocles gutturalis | reverse complement strand
GCAGCAACAGCACGTGGGCAGAGAGACCCACCCAAAAATGGTGCTGTGTCAGGGCATGCCCACGCGCGAGGGGGACTCTGCGACATTGTGGGCAGGAGAAGGGGGAATTCGGTCCTTGGCGTGACGGCCACGATCCGGGTGGTGGTAACAGCACCGGTTCCTTCCCCCTCTGTGCCTCAGTTTCCTTCTCCTCCTGCCTCGCCCTGTGCCGCTGCCTCCTCCTCGCCTGCTTGCGGACCTGTCGCCTCGCGGCTG
>NW_010105400.1:22056-77412 GCF_000699245.1 Pterocles gutturalis | reverse complement strand
CACACTGCTGGCTCACGTTCAGCTTCTCACCAACCAGCAGCCCCAAGTCCTTCTCCTCAGGGCTGCTCTCTATCCACTTTCCTCCCAGCCCATATTTGTGCTTGGAATTGCCTCGACCCATGTGCAGGACCTTGTACTTGGCCTTGTTGAACTTCATGAGGTTGGCATGGGCCCACCTCTCAAGCCTGTCCAGGTCCCTCTGGATGGGATCCCTTCCCTCCAGCATGTCCACCACACCACACAGCTTGGTGTCATCAGCAAACTTGCTGAGGGTGCACTTGATCCCACTGTCCATATCTCCAACAAAGATGTTAAACAGCACTGGTCCCAGTACCGACCCCTGCGGAACAGCACTTGTCACCGGTCTCCACTTGGACATTGAGCAGTTCTTCCTTCTCCCAGTCACTGCCTTTGTCTTCTGCAACTTGGGCAGTGTGGCTTGAGCTCTTGCCAGTGAAGACTGACGTAAAGAATTTGTTAAGAGCCTCAGCCTTCTCTATATCCTGGGTCACTAGGTCTCCCGCTTTCTTCCGGAGGGAGCCCACATTTTCCCTAGTCCTCCTTTTATCGCTGATATACCTATAGAAGTTCTTCCTGTTAGCCTTAACATCCTTGGCCATATTTAATTCTGTTTGGGCTTTAGCTTTCCTAACCTGATCTCCGGCTTCACGGACAGTGTCACTCTATTGTCCCCAGGCTACCTGTCCTTGTATCCAAATAAATGGATAGAAGTAAGAAATAAAAGTATAATTGAGAAATGTCCAGTGACAGATAATGAATCTATCACAACTGTTCTGCTCACGCACTGTTCCAAAGGTTAATTACCTTCTCTTCTCAAAATAACAATTTAGTTGAAGCCCACATTTTTCTAGCTAAGCTATCAGTTGCACAGACTTCTAACTTTGCCTGCTAGGATGAAGAGCTCTTTATTATAAGATTTCTGTTCCACTTATACATACGTATACAGATGAAAATGCAAGAATAGAATTTCAGTTTCCCATTTGATTGGCAGTAAGCCACTGTCACTACAGTCCCCCAGGACATCCTCCCACAGCTATAGCTAAGTATAGTTTTACATTCAATTTTGAAAATATTGCATCATACTATTACTTTGGTATAAAATGAATGGCATATTGAAAGCACAATGTATCTTTACAAGAAATTAATTAGGATTGTATTGAAGTTATGAGGGAAAAAAGAAGGCACCTTACCTCAACTTCTCTGTGGACCTTTACTTCATCAATTTGTTTTCCTTAAAATGCTGCCATACTTTTAACATTCACCTATACAGAGATTTTTATTTGTAAATTAACTATTTCGACTACATAAATCTGCCTTTTAATAAAACAAGAAAAAAATCTTCCAGTATTCATTTGTGCTACAGCATATCTCCACAAAAACCTGAAAATTGTATAGCAAATCTCTGGCCCATATAGGTTAGTATATGATGTGAAAGTAAGCTGCCTCACTGCAACTTCTATCACAGCCTCTCTCCTCCCTGTAGATGTGGCTAGAGGTAGACTATTAAGCCTGATCAATCCCAACTGATCTAAGTTCCCCAGATCCACCCATGTTACAAGCACGAAGGATAAACTGAACAACCTGATCTTAAGTTGTCTGGATCACAGTCCAGAAAGCAAAATTTCTGTCTGTAAATGAATAAATGAAGTTCACATTTTATGTTAACGTTGGATCAATTCACTTAATGAGTATATATCACTACAGTATACATATCAATAGTTTGTAAGTTTTTTTTAAAAAAGTTTTACAGATGTCCTAAAGGCTGTAAAGGTGAGGTTATCCTGCTTCATAGCAGAGAAGAGAGTAAATTTATAGTTGAAGAAGTGCCATCTTTTTTTAATTTTCTGACATGCTCTTCAGCTCAGGAAAATACAGAGGAAGTAACAAACATCCAAGAACTTGGTCTGCAATTTACCTCAAGAAATCCAGCACATATATTTTCTAAATTATGACTTACTGTGTACTTCTCATATTTACAAGTATTTTTGCTTATAAAGGTATAGATGGTCCATTGCTTCCAAAATTAGGAAAAGAAGGGTTTACATATAAGAAGAACAGTGTCTAGGTCTGTTTGGTGCTCTGCCAGCACTTATTCTAAATACTTAAAATGATACAGACTATTTAAAGACACTTATTTAAAGTACACAGTCACCTTACTTAAATCACATTAGAATTAAACATAAGTTGCATTCCATTCTGAGAAAAAGATTAATAAAGGTGAAAATAAGATCACGTTTCTCCAGTTAGCCTCTTGTCAACTCTGTAGGTCTATATGGTATCAAGATGCTTTAGAGAGAACCAGTCGCTCCAGCTAAATAACCGGTAAGGTATTTGTTTTATCAAAATCCGCACACGCAAAATGATTTGAAACTTCACCATCCAGAACAAATACCTAGGTCCTTACGGGTTTGTTTTTCTTTGTTTTCATTTTCTAAGAGTAATAAAGACCTTGGGGCAGGGCATTTCCTTTGGATTAATGACTGGCTGGGGTTAACGGCCAGGAGCTGTTCTTTGGGCCATCAACTCCTCTCAGCCGGTCATTAATCCCCAGGAAATGCTCTGTGCCTCAATCATTATTGCTTCATTTCAGTGCAAACAGAATACTGTAGCAGACAGCGTGCTGTCTGCTATCCCTTAAACACAAGCAACGCAGATTCAGTTAACCTAATCAATTGTTTACACTATAGTCTATTTTCTGTAGCAAGAGGAAATCACGGATCTTTTCACTGTTCTACGAAATCTGTTGGTTGGTCTCACGATCATTTGATAGACTGGACTATCTCTGCATGAGTTATTCTGTTTGTCACTTACATTGTCATTGTTACTAACCATAAGCTGGATGGCCATTGCTCACTTTATTTCCTGGCAAAACTGAAATAAAAGCCCTAAACATCGCATTTTCCAATGACAGTGTTACCTACCCACGCCAACACCTCATCTCAAGTATGAGGCTATTAAATTTTACAGGATACCTCATTTGATACATCCTGACATTTACTGTACAATTTCAGGCATGCCATAGAGTTATTAAATTATCAACAGTAAAATATAACATGGACTTTCTCCAGGCTTGTGCTATACAAATATTTACTAGAGCACAGAACTTTGTTATATTTCTCTAGTCTACTTGATAATCCCCTGATTAGACATCCACATGCTTGGTGGAGCCAAAGCAAAACTGTAAATGGTCAAAGGCAATGCAGCATATTTGTTTTTAAAGGCTAACTTTACAATAGTTTGACTTAAGAAAACTATTTAATCAAACTGGCCAACCTCATTGATTTCTCAGCTTTGGGATTATAACCAAAGGATTCAAAGGAGCTATTAGTGGTAACTGAAAGCCACCTTTACTATAGCTTTAAAAGCTGAAAACTTTAGGAATGTAGACACTGCTAACTAATTGGGGCACTTAACCTCTGCCTTTTCACATGAAAAACTGAGTTAAAACTTCAAAATACAGACAATAGGTAGGTGCCTATGGTCCAAAACATTTTTTTCCCAAACCTTTACTCGTAATACAAATACTAGCATAAGGACCATACTAGGCTGAAACAAGTGGAATGGAATAAGTGGAATAAATGGAATTTAAATGACCAAATACCTGGTATATTCTTCACAGTTAGGTACATTTACCATGCATGAAACTTCTCTGTGGTATGAAAAGTGCCCACTACATCCTTCCTGTGATTATCCATAGCCTTATATTGTTGTGCTAGGCACCTCACTGAGTGTTTCTCTCAATCTAAGAGAGAGTGAGGATTAGGCTGTGACAACAGCGACCGAGAAAGAGGTTGGGTAATAAAAATTCTTCAGCATCATCCTCTTGACTGGGCAGAACTCAAAGTATAAAACCTAAAAAGACATTTAGGCTGCATTTCCAAAAAAGTTTATCCACCTCACATAAGCAATACAAGTTCTTAGAAAACATACAGGAGGCTGTGTTAGTATATTCTACCACTACTATTACTCTGCTAGAAGGCATTCAAACTGTAATGGTGAGCAGCATGTCCGTGAAGGGCCTGGGCTGACATGCTGACAATAAATTTGAGTTGAAGGCAGTGGGGCAGGGACGCCTCTTGCAGAATGGCCTCTCTTTTTCTCCTGGAAGATAGGATATGTCTTAAATTGGCTTTTATATG
This sequence comes from Pterocles gutturalis, assembly GCF_000699245.1. Taxonomy (NCBI): domain Eukaryota; kingdom Metazoa; phylum Chordata; class Aves; order Pterocliformes; family Pteroclidae; genus Pterocles; species Pterocles gutturalis. Next base: position 73,252 of record NW_010105400.1, on the reverse strand, counting down.
GGTTTGCAGTTTAGGAGGTTGTTTCAGGTAATTCTGTTCTTTCAGATGTTAGAAAAATATCTCCACAAAATGTTGCCCTATTTGTCTACACTACAATATAGTAATGGGAACACACAAACTTCTACATACAAATAGTTTGATGTGCACTATACTGAAGAAGGTTGCCAAGTTGAAAAGGTATGATGGACCTCAAAGCAAAGAGCTTTGTTAAGATCGTAGGGGTGGAAAGAAGTACACAATGGCCCCCTGCCCAAAGAAAAGCACTAAATGTATTTCAGATCCAAATATGGCATTTTAATCTAAAAAATATGAACAATTGGTTGAATGAAGTCACCCAGGTCATTCTAAGCATACAGATGTCAGGTATTGAAACACAGTATTGCACTTTGATTCCCTGAACAAGAATTTCCCATCTTTTCCTGCAGAGTTTTGCTTTTAAGTATAATCAGACCGCATTCATTAAAACCAGATGCTACTGTCTCTTTGCTCCATTTCAGTTATCAATATCATGTTTGAAAGATTCAAAACATTTTAATAAAAATTTGACTGTGTTTGCGATCACATCAGGCAAGACTGGGTTAAGATGCCAAATTCCATAGTCTTTCTTGCAAAGAGAAAAGAAAAATCCAGATAATTCAAAATAAACTGTACTCCCACTTCTTTAAAACAGTTTTAAAATTACTTGTGCATTCCAGAGCAAAAAGCAAACAAATAAAAAAATCATCAAACCCAAACAAAAGCTAGAACCCTAGGTAGTAAGAAAACATATGTCATCTGACGACACACCCTGGGGATGTTCTGTCAGCTGGATGCAGCACCAGCCATGCTTTTTTCCCTGTTTTCTTCTACTGTGGGAGGCCTCAGAGGAGGAAAATACAGAATACATCTTCTTGGACTTTGCTTCTGCTTCACTAGTGAATGTTATTCTAAGGGGATCTATTCTCTGCTTCCTGCTTGTTACTCCAATAGCTGCAATGGAGGTGATCCAGAAAAATCACATGTTCAAAGCCTGGATGCTCAGTTTGCAGCTCGAGCCCATTCTCCTATTCTGAGATCTACAAGGCTCCAGGGTTTATGCCAAAGTTCAGAAATCATTGCTCTAATTTCAGTTATTATCATTATGGGAGCTTTTAATGGATTAGTGTTCTACATTTGCCTTGTTTAGGCAGATACACAGTATGGTGCCTGGCACTGCTCCGAGCTGCTACATTTCAATCTTTTCATTTCTCAGATTTCCTAAAATTTACCAGGTACCAGCTACAATATTACTCTCAAACATTCCATTGCTGGCAGTTGTTAGATATGACTCCATAGCCTGTTCAGATCCCATTACCTTTTGACTTGTTGGCTTTCCCTCTTTTTGTTGCCGCTTCTCTACAGAACAGTTTCCTTTCTTCTAAATATGCTACAGATTTCTATAACGAGAATAGCTCCCTCATTTCTTTCACATATAGGGCTTCTTTTTTGTTAAAAAGTATCTGTATTTGCAAGAAGCTACTGTCCTTCATCAGAACTTTGCAATAAATCACCGCATCAGTCTTACTTCATGGTGAACACTCGCTTCTATCACAGAACAGCTCTAGAGAAGGACAGTCTTGGTTCAAGTGATAACAGCTGAGTCTTGACACTAGTGAATTAAGCAGTAAAAATACTTGTTTTACCCAGGCCAGAATTTCACTCCAGAACCGGAATAAAAGCAAGGTGAGGATGGGATTGAGGTGTATTTATGTGAGGAAACTTGAAAATATGTCCTGAAAGTTGTAATTCTTCAAACAGTATGCCTATTTCACTTCCCACCCGTAAAATAATACATAATGGATCTTTCAGAGAGCTTGTAAGTACCTGGATATTTCAGTAACAGGTAATGATCCATTGTTCTTTTTTAAAATTTTTGTCTATTTTTTACAAAAAGTTTTATCGTCACGAGAATAAACAAGGAGTGACTTGAGTAACTTTAGTGATCCTTCCTATGAGAGAGATATAATTTCCTTAAAATTCCTCCACTTCATAAGAGTACATTATTTAGAAAGCGTATGTTAGGAAACCTCCCTTTGATACCTCTACAGATATTTTATATATTCATACGCTTTAGATTTCAAGATACTGAAATGTATACATATCAAAAGTACTGGGAATACAATGCAGCTCTTAACTAAGCAATACACTGTTAAAGAAGCATTCTGTTTCATTCTTCTATGGGTCTCATTTTAGAGAATTCATTATGAAATTGTCAAGTGTCCCCGTACCCTCAAAAAAAGACTATGAAAAATATAACCCTGATAGAACTATCCTGATGGATTCCAAAATTTGTCTCATGAACACTGTTAATTCACAGACTTTTTTTCAGAGGTCACAAAAATTCTGCTCAGTAATACAGTCCTACTCCCTCATCATTTCTACCTACCAAATCACAGTTAAATGCTGTTAAAACAAAAGATCCTGTCTGCACAGCCACAAATGGGAGGGTCCCACTGCAATCAGGAATCAGCTGAAACATACCTTGTGCGATTGCAAATATTAAAGAAGTACTGTGTACAACCACCTCTGTATTTTGATGTGATCCACACTAAAAATGATTGGGAACTTTGAGGTAGGATAATGTACCGTGGATTGTAAACACTTTCAGGCCGGCTGAATTAGATTTTGTAAATAAAGTCTGAAAGTAACAGGTCTTTCAAAAAAAACCAAAAAAACAAACAAAAAAACAAAACCAACCATGAATGACTTTCCACTTGTTCACTGCTTTGTGGTACTGCACACTTCAGTGTCTATAAAAAATTGGTGCTGATTTCTGTTTTATTTTCTTAAGTTGAAACTAAAGCTGAGATATTGTACGTTCCAGTTCTGCCAGCCATGACATCCTTTTTCCAGCTGTAAATTTTGCCTGGGCAGACAAAGTAGACTCTGATGATTTGTCAGAGATTTACAGACAGCCAGAAGAGAAAGGAAGCTTTAGCTGTAGACCCGGTCTACATCTGCACAAACTATCTGGGCAGTACGCACGCAGTTGATCCAATACAAATTGGCCTTGTTAGGCTCTCCACACACGCACTATCTTGATGCCTATGCAAAGATTTAACTTCAGAAAGAGTCAGACAGAGGTATCAGTAAACTTGAAAATCTCTTTTAGTAAAATTCCAATGATCCTAAAAAAAGTCTTCCCTGAGTTCAAATTTTAATCTCAGTTTACTTTGTTGTTCCTTTTTTTCTCTGACCAATTTCAGAGGTTTCCATTCTCTCACAGTGTAAATACTATAAAACTTACCTCATTCAAATGGAGCAAATAAGACACAGGCATAGATGCTCTCCCTGGGATAAAGGATTTCCTTAGCTATTGGCTGGCAGTGCAATCCATTTGTCCACCCTGGACAAAAAGTACCACTAGCCACTTTGTAACCACATTTAGAATGGAGATTAATATTTTTTAGTGTCAAGATGACATAATAAATTCCCATTTATCCAGGGGGGCCTGATGTCTAGGCATGACTTTTTCAGGGATTTTCTCTGGATGAAAGGAAGAATTCCTAAAATAGAAGGCATTCTGTCTCACATGCCATGCCTTCAGGGTGTGGCCACTCTTCCTTGGAAACCTTCACTTCTCAGATTAACTCAGATGATTTATATAGCACTGAAGACACAGTTGTCTAAATAAGAGAGAGGAAGGAAAATCACACTGAAGGGCCACCATGGCAGTTAAAAGAGTGGCTAAATTCAAACAAACTCTTTACAAAATTGGCTTGTTTACCAAGTAAAACCTGAGATAGTCATATCCTGTCTACCCAGTGAATCTCGTTCTAAGGGCTTCCTTTCTGTTGAGGTTTTTGGTGTTTTTAAAACTTTACATACATTCTCTTCAGGAATTCTGTGCTGTAGTTTGTATTTCCTCAGATCACATGCTACGTGTATTTGAAACGTAAGAAATCACAGAGACTACAGCTGCAAAGGAACACTGTCTGTAACAAGTGCCCAGGTACTACTCTCTGCGTCTGTCTGTCCCTGAGACGCCATGCACTTTGTCTTTGAGGAAGGGTCCTCACGTAGGTCATACCTGATATTTGTGGGTCATAACACTTCAGTCACTGTAGTGTAAAAAGGAAGTTGACAATTACGTTGCTCCTTGAAATTCTTGGTTATTTTCTAAACTAAACATCTGGCTTGTCTGCACTCAAAATTATCAAGCCAAACGGAATTTTAAAAGCTCAAGGAATTTACATTTTTGGGTTTAATTTCTGTCTAAGGACCAATTCACTCTACCTAGAAGAACAAGTTACTCCAAGGAGGAGTAAAATATGCAATGTCACCAGCAATGACATTTCATTTCCTCCTACTGTCATCACTGGCACATATAAGTAAAAGCCCATCTATCAATAAAATGGCATGTCATTGCTGGACAGCAAGAGATTAGTGAAAAATAAAGTGATGTGGCTGGGATTTCCTGAGACACCATTAAAGCCTTTCCTTGTCACAAGCTACGCTGTATGGTGCTAAGTGGAGGCTAATGACCCCTTAGGTCCCCTGGCAAGTTCCCCTTGACAGCAAAGCCTAAATGGCATCTTAATACAGCCAACCCCTACTGAAATGAACCTCCTAAAGCCAACAGGTAGTATCGGGGTCTTCTTTAGCATGGCATCTTATCTCTGGGACTGCGGTGAAGGAGAGTGCCTTAAGTTATCTGAAAAATTATTTAGGTTGGCTTTACACATGGACAGTAACTTAGAATTCCTACGTTCTGTCGTTCACTGTAAGACTGCTTGTGGCTGCAGAACATCTTGAATGTTCTACACATGAAAGTGAATCAGAAGGAGGAAAGTTTTCCAAATTAAGAAGCACGGAAAGGTACACCTGAAGGAAAATAAGCTGAATGCTATGAAAGAAAACACCAGGAGGCCTATATGGATGAACACGGAACTCCTGGACAAACTCAAACACAAAAACGAAGACTACAGAGGGTAGAAGCAAGGACAGGTAGCCTGGCGGGAATACAGAGAACTTGTCCAAGCAGCCAGGGATCAGGTATGGAAAGCTAAAGCCCCGACAGAATTAAATCTGGCCTGCAATGTCAAGTGCAACAAGAAAATTGTATGAACTTCTCTTGAAGGAAACAGGAGACCTGGGGGGTTGGACTCAATGATGTCTAAAGTCCCTTACAACCCAAATCATTCTATGATTCTATGAAATAAGTAGAAGTTAGCCTCTTTTTATTTGTACTAAGAGAAAAGAAGTCAGATGCCAAAAGAAATTTAGAAAACAACAGAGATACAAAGAACAAGAATTTATATAGATGCCTTTAAATTTCCTTAAATATAAACACATGGACACTGAGACACTTTTTCAGGGACCAAAAAGGAAAATAAATAATTTTACTCCGTTGTTGAATGGGAAAATAAGCAGCGGGACTTATGACTTAATTTCAGATCTGCCATTATCCTGATTAGCAACTTTTATATGGGTTTATATATAGTTAATTCTCAAATGGGAATAAAAAAATAATCTAATAGAGGAAATTTACAACTTCTCTTTTGTATAATGATTTAAAGATGAAAAGTACTATTTCAAAGGCTATTAATGCAGAAAGTATGTTCTTTTATTGAACAGTTTATAGAGGCTCCACACACAGTCCACGGCACCCAGTAAAAGAGAGACTGAGAAACTGGAGTGAGTCCAGAGGAGGACCACTAAACTGGTCTGGAGCACATGACGTGAGAGAAGAGGCAAAGAGCTGAGTCTGTGAAGACAAGTCGTAGGGTTTCTAATTGCTGCCTTCAGCTACCTGGTGTGCAGCTATCTAGAAGACAGTCAGACTCTTTGCAGAAATGTAGAGTAAAAAAATAAAAGATAATGACATTCCAATTCCATATAAGCTAAAAAAAAAAAAAGTTGAAAAGAATGTGGCTATGCAGGGAACAAGCGTCTTAGAGAGGCTGTGAAATGTCCATCCCTGGATGCATTCAAAGCTTTCCTAGGCCAGGCATGGAGCAACCTGATGCAACATAGAAGCCGGCCCTGCTTAGAGCAGTGGACTGGACCAGGTGACATTCAGACCTAAAATATTCTATGATCCTATATACATATATATTGATATTAAATTTTTATGTCCAAAACCAGCCCACAGCCCACCAAACAAACCCCATTTTAACTGATTCAGAGTAACATTCTTCACTGTTATTGATCAGTGATTAAACCATTTCATCATTGTTAACTATTCATGAAAGACAAGCCAGCAATTATTACTCTGTCCTCTTTCCTAAGTCCCTTAAAGAGTCTTTTAAGGTATCACAGTTACTACTATATGGTTAAATTATAAGTCATAATCTTAAATTAGAACTTCAGAGTCGCCCCTCTGAACTTACACAAAAGCTGGATCCAGAGCCAAACTTAGAAACCCTAAGCTTTTAACACCCTGAATTTAAGAGGGGCTTATTCTGTCAGTGTCCTGAAAGAAACGGTTTGTCCAGTTCCTCTAGATAGCATAAGAGGATGAAATCTCTGCACCACTAAAATGATAAAAATTTTGTCATAGACCTGGCAATGAAATTAAGATTTCCTACGTTTGTAAATTTTACAGCCTCAAAATTTGTTCACTTTATTCAAGCATCTTCTTGATGCAAGTGTCATTTTTATGAGTAAGGCACACGGAAGTTGGAGCTATCTTTGGAAAATGTCCCATGGGCTCTTTAAGAACTTTCAGAAAGATTCTGCTTTACATCCCTGGGCACATTTATAAAATAGGTTTATAAAAATACCCATATAATCACCAATTATTTTAGTCTTTACAAGAGCATATGAATTTAAAGAACATGAGTCATAAAGGCAAAACGTCATTTAGATAGAAGAAACCAATTTAGGGGTTCCATTATCTTGTACGTTACAATACTGAGTGAACTTTATTTCACTTTCTTGAGTACATTCCAAAGCAGTATTTCAGTCAGAGCAATAGTAAACATTAACAGAAAGTGTTCTCTTCTTCTGTGATAAAGTAACAACATCTTCACTAGAATGCTGGCTACTGTGTTAGGATTCCTTGAAGTCAAAAGGATTGCAGATTAATGTTCAACCAAACTGCAACATGTAGGAAATGCCTCTGGAAAGTGCTTGTATCAAGTAGACATAGGAGAATAAGCACAAAGAAAAAGATGGGCAATCTGTTGACAAATTTGTATGTCTTCAACAAACATGTTACTAAAAAAATTGCTAAAAATTTTAAATTAACCGAGAAAGACTAATAGCTTCATTACATTAGGAAAGGAAGACACTCCATCTTAATTTTAAACATTTTAAAATTGTACACCACAACTATGCAATTTGTTTCATTTGAGGAAAATCACTCTGAGGCTAAAGGCACACCTAAAAGCAAAGGAATACCTCTTTGCAGTGCAAGATCTGTTTCCTATGAGTGAAAGGCAACCTGTCAAGTATGATAATCTTTAAATTCCAGTGAATTTTAGGAACTCAGATTTTGCCAAACTATACCCATCCCAAGACCTGTGAAAAGCATCTTCATACGCTGCACCACATGTTTTTTTCACTGTCATATTCATTGTACCCAGCAATGTATTTTTTTATATATTTGAAAGAGACCTCTTCATGTGATTAAATTGATATTAGCACTACTTGTTTTTTTCTGGATAAGATGGCAACATATGTGGAACCTAACATAAAAAACTCTTTAAAAAAATCTAAATATTTTGGATTCATTGTCTTTATTGCAGCCTGCATTGCAATAGAACACGTCTTAAATATTATAGAACTATTTTTAGCCAATCTAACACTTAATATTCTCAGTTACTGTTTTTCTTTATAGCGGGTAAGCACTGGAAACATATAAGGCATAAGCCTCGTTATTAACAGGTTCAAAATATTTGTCCATTAAAGCCTGGGTTTGTGGCACTTGAAGAATTTATTAGAATATACAGAATCCAGTAAAAGCAGATGGTAGTTAATACAGATTTGGAGAAGACTTAAGCCAGGAAAAAGAAGATATTAATCACTGAGTATCATTTTAGGATAAAGAAACAGACAGCAATTCCTTGTTTATGGGAACATTCTTTCAGTCATCTATGTCTGAGAAAGAACAGAGTTTTTACTAAATGATATTCAAATATTTTTGTTATCCTGTAGGAAACCATTAATGAGCAAAGACGGTAAATTATAGTATCACCATATTTCACAGGTCTTCCAGACTGACTGCCAGTTGAGACAGACTTAATGTTTCCTTCTAACATAGCTGAGAAGAGAATCCCTTGGCTCAGTCAGGAGACTCAAACATCCGATTCACATCTTAAAGATAATATGAAGGACACACAGCTTGCTCTCACAGTTTCACTCATGCTCCATTTGAGCATTCCCTCAAGTTAGGTGATGCCTGACACAAAGAACAGCTATGTTACATGATCTTCAGAGACATGGATGTGTTCAGATATGCAACCAACTGCAAAAAACAGGATTGTTATTTTCAACATCAGCCTGAGTTCCTCATTTTCTACATCCCTGTTTAGAAGATTAATGAAAGTGGCTTGATTTTCAGAGATTGCTGCACCTGTTCTTCAAATTGGTTTCAATGTGTTCATACTTTTGAAACTGCCAACAACAGCCAGGAACGAAAAAGATCCAGTTGCAAATAGTATATTCCTTGAAGATCATGCACTGGGAGACAGCCTAAGATTTGTTACCATATCGCTATAAATTACTGTGTTTATAATAATTTATATGGAAAATATTTTCTCTAAAATTAATGACCAGTGCAAATGCCAGAAAAACACCCATGAAAAAATCATTAACACTCTACCAAAAAAATGAACTGCAAATTAAATGTTTGTGCTCTATCACTGACGTGAATCAAATAATTATGTGGCAGCACTGCCCTTGGTTCACAGCCGATACAAGAAAACAACTGGCCTCTTTCAAAAGGCAGAGCAGGCTGATGGAGATTCAACACGAGATGACAAGACAGTCTGAATTCGAATCAGCAGTCAGCTTTCTAAATGATTGCTGATGACTCTCTTGTATAATATCCTACCTTTCCCCCAAATGACAGCCAGCAGTGGTATCTTGCTAATATTTCTGAAGCTAGAATCTTACTGCTATTTTGCACAACAACGTCAGGAAAGATCCTGACGTGAAGTCTAAAAAGGTGTGCCCTTTGTGCCACTGGTACGTCCCACTGACTTCAGCGTTATTTGAGTTAACTAGAAAAAAGAAAACACAGAAGTAGAGACAAATCTGAAGGACAGTGAAGGCGATACATGGCATGGCAGTGGTGACTCCTGGTGCTGTGAATCTTTTTGAAGCTTTTTTTCTTTCCTGTTAAACTTGTTCATTAATATTAGCTTGTTGATTAAAAAACACCCACAAAACTGCATTAAGGGGAGGTGTGTATTTAGTTCTTAATTCTAAGAATTATCAGTACACTCCCTTTTAACTAAACAACTCCGTGCCCACACTGGAACCTGCAATCTGGCATTACAGAATCTTTTAAAAATGACAGCCAAAATAGAAAGGGCCTATTTCTTTAGATCTGTAGGATCTCCCATACCTTATCTGCAATCTCCCAATAGAAAGAGGAGAGACAATTACAGACATAAAAGTAAGGCCAGTCTGTAGGCTAATGGAGCAACAATACTGAAAATGATGGCACAGTCACCACATACTGGTTTTGATAAAACAGGCAGAAGGTAACTCAGACTCTGAAGAGAATTTCTGACCAAAACTGGAGAGGCAGAAATAGGTATCTTCATGAAAATATACAATACCCTGGTGGCTAAGGCTTTTGCCTAGCATGTAAAATATCAACGTTCTCATAAGAATTTGAACCAGTATGAACCAGCAGGATTCACAGTGCAGACGGCTCCCAGCAACCTGGCAGTCTGAGGGTATGTGTCTTATGCCCCCATTATTACTGCTACAGTATTGACAATTTACTTGCTAGCTCCTGATTCAGTGATGAGAGATTACAGTATTCAGCCAGCAGAGATTCTTACAGGCAACAGGCAGAACAGGGAAATCCTTGAGCAGAGACGTTCTTCATTAAAAACCTGACATACCCATTCATTCCATGGCAGGGGTCCTTCATTTCTGTTTTCACAACAAACTCTTACTAAATGTGCTACAATATAAGAATACTGAGGCTGATTAAAAGAAGGCAGTTTGGATAATAGTAAGAATCTAGCTTTGGAAGCACAGGAAGAATTTTTATCCAATAATCTCAACATTTTATATGAGAAGAAGCCATTTCCCATCAAGCCCTAGAGTTTACTTAGGTAAGAGTGCTGGAAGGTCCGCTCACTTCGGGTTAATTACAAATATCTACATTCTTTCACTTTGAAGTGATACTTTCATAGCATCTTTGAAGAGACTCAGAGATACTGACTATCACTCACTACTACCTGTAACCATCTGGTTTTTAGACAGAAGACAACCCAGTAACATTAATCCTCAATCCACAACAGCTGTCTCTTTTTAGTGTGGTGCTCAGCCATGCAAACTTATACTGACCACTTGGACAAATCTACTCCTTAGCTTGAAGCCTGACTCTTTATCTGTTTGGTCTTCGAAGCAATATATTCTAGCATTACCGACTTCCAGTGGGTGGAGAGCTGCAGTTTTGGAGACAGAAGTCACACTCTTTTGCATGGTATTGAAAGGTGGAAATGAGGAACAGCCTTCAAAACCAGTTTGCCAGGAGCAGTCAGGGAACGCTACATAGGTCCTGAATACAACTACATGAAACAAGCGTTTATTTTACACAGTTATCCTGGACTGTTCCCTTCAGAGGTCAGAGGAACTAAGGTGCTTACATCAAAAAGAATTCAGCGCTGTTGTGGCCTTTCCAGAGTTTTTTACTGTACCGCTTAATAAAAGCTTAAATACATTTTACATCTGGTTACTATTCTCAGGAAGCGGTAAAAGAAGCTCGACCACACTCCTAAAGTAAAGTACAAATAGCGGTGAGATGAATGCAACAGCTACCTGTGTCATGTTCTCTAAGAAAGTAGATCTCTTTGCTTTTTAATGTTTGTTTGTTTGTTTGTTTTAAAGGTTACTTTCTAATAGGTTGTTGGTTTGTTTTGTTTTGTGTTTTTTATAAAAAAGCTTTCTTTGCTCAAAATCTTATAATTGGGTTGCCTTCTTGACCTCCTTGATATCTCATATTCTCCTTTAGGCAGAGAAAAACTAAGCAAGTCCACTCAATGAAGTGAAGCCATGCTAACTGACAGCAGCAGAAGGTATGTAGACCCAAGTTTATCTCTGCCTTGCGCAGCACAAACTATGACCCGGCTTCAATGTGGCAAAAGACTAAAGTCCAGTTAACTGAGTTTCAGCTGCTGGTCCTTTGTGGTCTCTCTTGGAATACTGCATGAAAAACACCTACAGCATTTCTAACTTGTCACGGTATTAGCCATTTTCATGGGTTTGAACAATAAAGACTTAAGTGGAAACCATTCTGGTGAGTTTGAACAGTAATAAATTCTGATGAAATATCTCCCACCCCTGCAGACCACCTTAAGCTCTTTCAGGCATGTACTGGATAATCTCCAGAAAGATCAGTACGCTGCTGGAGTACTGGAAAAAAGAGGAAAAACCTGTGGATGATAGTCCAGCTGACAGACAAAACATACCGACTTTCTTTGGAAATTTTCTTTGTATAATAAATAAATAAAAATAATTTAAACACTGGCCTGTCAAGTGGCATGAAAAGGTTGTGATCAACAATCACCCCACATTTGAATGGGCAACTTAATGCCATGCTCCATCAGAAGAAGGAAATCACAGCTTCTTGTAATTGGGGGAAAAAGGGAACCAGCCTCTTTCAGCAGAAAATAAAAGAATCCTACAGCTTTTCATTATTTTAATGCTACTAAATAACTACTCTTCTTTTAATGCTTTCAAATTATTTCTTTCCACAAAAGCCCCAACTCTCTTTTTTTTTTTTTTTTTTTTAATTAACAAAGTAGCAAAGCTAACTTGCTTCTTTTTGGGAATTACTTCTCAAACTAACAATCTAGATACACAAGTGCTTTAAATTAGAAACTTTCTTGCATATACTGGAGATACCCTGTAGAAACTTAAAAAAAGCTGCAGAGCCAGCACCCAGAGTGACAGAAACGGCTCTTGCACTTCCTACTGTTCATCTTGCTCCTTTTGCTTCTCATGAATGAACACCTCAATAAATCAGAAGATAGGATGATGAAGCTCAATATGAAAAATATATGCCTTCTAGTAATGAACTCAAGCCAGACTTTTGCAAATCTTGATCAGAGAATACCAGCAGTACTGTAAGGCAAGCAGTGCCCTAAGGCAACATTCAATATTACCAACAGCAGTATTCAATTCCATTATTTCCACAGTACATACTTTTTGAAAAAATATTCACACCACAGTGCATACCTTTTAGAAATATATTCACAAGATATTGGGCAATAACTATAATGTCCATATTCCATCATTCCCAAACTCTGTGATATTTAGTTCATAAGCTTTCTATGGAATGCTTGCAGGTGAAGTAAGCTAGTCTTCATCCATCAAAATTTAGTTTGCTTATTTTAACTCTAGGACAAAACCCAAGAAGTCAAAGAAGCTCCTTCCAACAGACAAAGATGTCATGGTGGCAATTACTGGCTGAATTGTAAAAACATCTTTCAAATTACTCTCTTACAGAAATTCCACAAACCATTTATAAATATAACAGCCAGCAGATGTGTTTTTCTGCCATTTTGTACATCACATAAGGCTACTGCAGGTCTCCGTTACTAAATACTAACAAGTTAGTTTGGATAAAAGAAAAACGCTAAAACCCTAGTATCACCTGGACTGGGACCTTAAACTCTGTGTAACGCCTATTATTCTAATGGCACAAAGCTGAGTGAAAACCAGGTTTTGTTTCCAAGCTTTCAAAGAGTTGGGTTAGCTGAAGCAAACAAGCAAAAAATCACAGTTCTCCACACTTTCTGATCTCACTTGGAAGTAGAAGTATCAAATATCTTCAAAAGAGACTATCTCAGTGATATTTCTGACATGTCTGAAGCCAGAATACTCAGGAAACACCTTGATGCAAGAATTCCAGAGCAAAAGGTTAGGAGTTCAAAATACTAACTGTTTTTCCCCTCCAACTTAGGAATGACAAGAAAAAACAAAACTAGTCTATTATTCTGTGAGCATTTTTTCCCTCTGTACTTAAAGAGAAATATAACCATAACAATAAAAAAGCAGGTAAAAGTGGCAAGTGGAAGCAATGGGAGTGACTTGTTCGCTGCAAATCACCAGTGTTCTATGGAAATATATACATAATATCAATACTTGCCATGTAACATCATGAATTCTTCTGAAAACTCTTTTCAACTTCCATTATTTGACATATAAGAAGCATTCTGGTTAGTAATCTAACTTCTTCATTAAATTACTTTTGTGAAATATGTAATTTAAACAGTTAGCACCTACAACTCATCATGCATTATTGCAGGTTTCCCATCACTGATTACTAACATTTACATTAAAAATACAATATCACAGGAAATGTCACACTGGGTCAGACCCATGGTCCATCTTACTTAGCCTGGGATCCAGAGCACTAGCAACAGGGGATGCTAACTAGGGTGAATACACAAGCCTGCTCTTTATCTGGGGTCATGCCCAGACTGGCAGATGTTCCAAACCCACTATCATTTAAGTTGCTCTCCTATGAACCTTCTTTACCTCCACTGTCTCCTCTTGAAATGCAGAAATCAGAAGTACACACAGGACTCAGCATGTGGGCACATCAGGATTTTACATAATGAGGCTCTCTGTCCTGTTCTCAGTACCCTTGCTGAAAATGCCAGCAATTTATCAGCTTTTTTTTTGGCTGCCGCTGCACAGCGAGATGGTGATTTCAGAGAACTCTGAATTATGACTATAGATTCTCTCTGTTTAGATGTAACCACCAGTTCTGATGCAGCCTCATGTAAAAACTATTGAACGATCTTTTCTTTACCATATTGCATCTTAAATGACAGTGTTACTCAGGACTCAGAACACCTCTGATTAGTATCCATGATCACACACTTGGATAAGAAAGCCTATGCCAACTTTCCTGGTGCATTCTGTGTTTCAAGAATGACCCCTGTAGAAACTTGCTCACAATGCTGCAAAGCACACATTTTTGTAATGATCTCTTTGTTCTTTGCATTACTTCTGTGGAAGCCCACAATAGCTCCCAAGAAATAATTAAGAAACACTGGCACCATAACCAGTTTTCCTGCTGTCAAGCCATCAGCAGCCTCTGTTAAGATGGCTGCTTTAGATACCTCAGCTCCGCAAGAGCAAACTACGCAATGTGTCCTGGGCCATCATTTTTTGTTGCACTCAAGAAAACTTGCTACACATTGTGTTTGAGTACTACACATAGGCCCAACAAATCACGTTTAGGACGTAATTTCATGCTACATGTATTGACATTCACGGGTTGAACTGAGACTCTCAATGTTATTTGACATGTTTCCCTGTGGTTGACTTTTTCTGTGGCTGACTTTTATGGATAGCACATTTCCCCTCTAGTTTTGACCCTGGCAGAAACTGGGTTGACTAAAACCACACAGAATTCCAAAACTGGTAGCGCAGGTATCCACATCAAAGTGGCAGGAATTATCATACTGGTGGTTCTGGCCACACATCAAAGTCAGACCTTCTACACTTCATCATTCCTAACAGCAAATTTAAACGTATTATATCTTCAATAGCTTTAAGTCAGCCCTTGTTAAACACTTATCGTTTACAGTCCTTCTGATATTTCTTTTAAACTTCAGGACCTCCTGGAGTCTTTTTTACTAGCCTTCCACACATATGATTCGCTCACGTGTTCCAGACGAATTTCAGGCAGCTCTTGACATCAGATGCAGTGGATACATCTTTAAATTATTCTACTGAAAACCGATTCTTTTGTTACTATTCATAAAATAGGATTTCTGAATAAATATACTTATATCAGTGTTAAAATGAGAACATCACTTTCTGATGTGCTCAAAGGTCACTACTTATCTGCTGGCTCTGTGGGTTTGGCCACATGATAAGCTGAAGCCAGGGACCTTTTTTATGGGAATAGACAGAATATTGAGCAAACTTCAGCCTACAATATGTAGATTTAAGCCTCTATTTGAAGTCTCTAAGTTTGTCATGCCTCAAGGCCCTGTAGAAAACTCTGATGCAGCCCTAGACCTTAACGCAACCAGATGGATGCACACGGGAAAATTAAAAAATATAAACAATTCTTCACCTTCAATCCCTAATAATAAGCACAACTGTTTGTAGGTTGGTGCCTTCAGTTGTCTACTTGCTGCTACCACTTTCTTTCCAAAGAGCCATTGATAATATTTTGAAAGGGTTTTTCTTTTGCTTGCTGGAGAAGGAAATAATAAATAAATAAATAAATAAATAAATAAAGTAAATTAAAAACCAGCTTATATTTAATCATAAATGTCAGATATGCAAGTTGTTAGGAAAAAAGCTAGTAGGAGTCAGGTTCAAAAAAACCCCAACCAAATAAAAAATGAAGAACAGATTATTTTTTTATGCTGGGAGTAGTAATTCTGTACAACTCCTTGCCAAAGTGTGTGAATGCAAGATGTTTTCACGGACCCAAAGGAAGAATGGATAAGTACGTGACAGAAAGATCTGTTGCTGGTAACTAAACAGATAAATCACATCAGGCTCACAAAATCCCCTGAGCTGAAACTATTGGTGGCTGAAAATGTACTAGAGGGATCACATATGTTCCTACTGTTGCTGCTCCTCCTCTTCCCTAGTCACTGTATTATGGCTGACAAAAACAAAATACTCTTGAAATAACTCCTTGTGTTGAAAGCAGAATGTTAGACCAGACAGACCCTTTGCTCTCAACTGGTAAAACTGTTCTTAGTACTTACTGAGTAAAACCAGGGGAAAAAATGCTAAGACACCCTCTCATTTCAGGTTTTTTTATAAGGGCAGGTCTTCCTTCAAGAAACTCAAAGATATACCCACAGACATGGCAGTGCTTCCACATGTTTACATTTTTAATTTTTTTTTTTGTACCCTAAATGTAAGCTCATCTACCTATGCAATCTTTGAGAGAAAAACACAGATGTAATTCCTTTAAGAGCACCTGTTTTAAACACAGCTCCTCACGGACAGCCACACTCTAACCTAAGGACAACATCTGGCCCAGTGCTGATTCCACACTGCAGCAGAAACCCTCCCTTCTGTGGCCCCTTTGCACGACAGGTATGCCACAGCCAGCTGCTATTTGTTCTGTCATTTTCATGAGTCACTCGAGACAGAGATAGGAGGGGAGCCCAGCATAAAGTAGAAAAATTGAGTGTTTTGTGCCAAAAGGAAATGTGGGATAAGAACTATAATAAGACTGAAAGGGTAGGCAAAGAGTTTGCGGCTTAAAGCAGTGCAATGTGTCAGCAAGAGAGAACAGCAGCCTTGCTGGCACCGTTGCAGACCAGAACCTTAATCTGTAAATCACTGTGCAGCCAACACGTCAAAAAAGTTTGGCCACCCCAGTGTACAGGCATCAGGCAACAAAATAACCTACTGTGCTAACCTCCAGCGGATAACCCATGCAAGCATGCAGAACACCCAGCAGTCCAAGAGAGAGGAAAAGCAAAATTGCCAAAGTCCAATTACTGTTAATCAAGAGGCCACAAGGGATGAGAGCATGTCCTACAATCTTAAAGGAGAAAAAAGTCTCTAGAACAGTAGTCTGTAAATTTCTTCATCTCCATTTGGGAAAGCACTCTAGAATTTTTGGCACTAAGATGAGAAGTCAGTAGTAATTTAACTGAAATGTCAAATGTTACTGCCAAGCATTGGGAGCTATTTCAAGGTATAAATCCAGGTTGCCCTGAAAGCCTGAAGTGCCACCTTCTTCCCCACTATCACCCCTAGTATTTTACAGGAATCAGTCATGCCAGAGAGGTTCAGATTTTTAAACAAAACTAGAGATTTGCAAATTTTAAAAGTTCTTTCCTCCACTTCTGCAGCCAGGCCATGTTACATTTTCTGAATCATCACATCTGGAAGTGCCACAGAAGCTGGGGTACAATCTCCTGTTAGGACGAGGGAGTTGCCATGGTGAAGAGTGTAGCATGCCTCACTAGGGCAAACGTCCTAAATAATCACACCGAGAGATAAATATTGCATAGAACTAGTCAAGATTTCTTTTCTCCTCCTCTCCTTTCTGCTCACCTCCCATAAATTTTTGTTTTTCCAACTCAGAATATCCATGCACCTAAACAATAGTTACTCATGGAAACGCAGTGAGTTTTCACTGGGAAGTTCTACCCTGGCCAGACAGAAATTTCCAGTGAAATCTAAGGTCAGAAACCTCGTACTTACAGCGATAAAGGAGGTTACGGCACTAAGACAGGATTTGGGACACACAGATTCAAATGTCTGCTGTATTTAATTTGAAGCAAGAACATAACTTACGTTTCCCAGGAGAACATCCTAACTACTGGGACACTGAATCAGTCCTTCCTGACAAAATTATTTCACTTTTTTGGAAAAACGCAAATACACATTAGGACACAGAAAAAAAGAAACAAACTCTACGGTCTAGTAGCACATGAGATCTCTTTAAGTGAAAGAACCCCAAAGTGATGCTCATGTTTTCATTGAGAAAATGACACAAACTTGAGTGCCCACCACCTCAGAGGCCTCCTCCATAGCTGGCGTGGCATGAACACTCTCCTCTGTTCATTCAAAATACATACTGAAAGCTCTTGCTTCTGTTAAATTCTATGGAAGACCTCCAAGAGCTTTGAAATTATTAATAACCATGGTTTTTGATAATTTTAATATTGGATTGCCAAACCTGTCTACCAGCAAAAGCAGTAGTAACTCCTATGCCTACTAAAGAAAACAATCTTTGCAACTGGTTCACAACCACTCAATGAAGGAAACAGAAAAAACAAAGTGGGGAAATAGTGACACAAAAATGGCAACCGACTTCCTACTCGCCTCTCGTGGGAGATCTTTATGAAACTTTATTTTAGCATTGATAGACTCTTCTCTGATATATACTTGCTAATCTTTATCAATGTACCTCTACTAACCTCAAGAGACAATGACTTTAAGAAATCTAAAAAGATGGGGTTTTATTACATGAGTTGCAAACAAAAAAGAAAATTTAAATCTTCTACTGTGACTTATTCAGAGTTGTATTTTTTTTTGCCAGATGTATTGGTTTCATTTGCACCATTTACAGAATTAAGTGCAAACCTACAAGTCAGGCTAGAAAAACTAAACCTTAACTATTGAGGTTATGGTAGTGTTGATTTGATTTCTGTTCCTAAAGTAACCACTTTCCTGCTTAAGAAATTCTTTACAAAATGATAGCACTTACTCTTTAAGAATCTGATTTCTGGATATTTACAAGTAAATCCCTTCATCAGCTGATGAAGTAAAAGTTCTAAAATTTGAGAAACAAAGTAATCCTATAGCCTGAGATCAAATAATAGGAAGAAACCCACATTAGTCACTCAATTTATAAAGCTTCAACGTAAACCCAAATGTGTAGTTAAAATAATTATCTTTCAGCATCTCCAGCCTCCAAATTTGTCCTTGTTACAGGCTTTTATTAAGTTTCTTCCCAGGGGTGACCTGTGTTTTCTCTATTAACAGATGACTGCCTAGTGAAACGGCAAGGACAAATACAGTTCCACTTTTCACAGAAGTTCAGGAAAAGGTAAACGCCTTTACACCAGCATAAGAGGGTCTCCAGCGCTAATGTGTAAATGAGATGAGAATCTAAGACGCTCACTAAAAACCTGATGGTCTAGTAGCAATATTTTAATAGCTAGATTTAAGGCTTTCTAAAATGTATGTGTCATCACGGTCACAGTAAGCACCCACCTGCCTCACAGTGCTAGCACCCGCATAAATATTTTTAGAACTCTTTCTTTAAAAAAAAATTGAAGAGGTCTTCTATTCAAAGCTAGCACATATTACTAATATAGAGTGAATGTAATTGCAATAGAACAGACTTGTTTCCATGCCAACTGCCCAACATTTATTAAGTCAGGTTCATATTGGCATAAGAAATATTTTTTAAAATATAACATAAATAATATTATTTGAAAATTTTGTAACAGCCCAACATTTTGGCTAGCATGCAAGTACCCATAAATGAGTCAGACCTTGTCTTCCCCCTTAGGAGATATTGCTTTAACTTAATTGAAAACTGTACCAGAAATTCCATGAGGATATGACATTTTGCTTAATTTCAATATAAGAAAGTGATAGTTTAAATTAAGGAACTGAGTTTTCAAACTATTTAGCTCATAGAGTTTTTATAAAAACTGAAATTTCATAAAGGTCTTTTCACTGAGAACTCTAATCCACTGTAGTCAAGCACAGAACAAAAAAAAATATATTCTTGGTGCTTCATTTTTTCCATCAAATTTAGAACAAATACGTTGAACTATTCAAATTTACTCTGGTACAAATGTCCTCTTTCTTGGTCACCTCTAAATTAATCTAAAATTAAAACACTGCCACGCAGAAACTACCACTGACTATTATTTACCTGGACTTGGTTTGAACCATGGAGCAACTCCCTTATGAGGAAAGGCTGAGGGAGCTGGGTCTCTTTAGTTTGGAAAAGAGGAGACTGAGGGGTGACCTCATCAATGTTTATAAATATGTGAAGGGTGAGTGTCAGGAGGATGGAGCCAGGCTCTTCTCTGTGACATCTAGTGATAGGACAAGGGGTAATGGGTTCAAGCTGGAACATAGGAGGTTCCACTTGAATATGAGAAAAAACTTCTTTACAGTGAGGGTGACAGAGCACTGGAACAGGCTGCCCAGAGAGGGTGTGGAGTCTCCTTCTCTGGAGACATTCAAAGCCCGCCTGGATGCGTTCCTGTGTGATCTGATCTAGGTGTCCTGCTCCAGCAGGGGGATTGGACTAGATGATCTTTCGAGGTCCCTTCCAATCTCTAACATTCTGTGATTCTGTGATCTGTGATCTTAAGCTAGACAGCTACCAACATAAGGTGCCAATTCTCCAGAACCTCTATTTGAATACTGTTAAAGAGAACTATGAAAAAAAAAAAAAAAAAAAAGAAAAACCCAGGAAATTGTTTTGTGTCCAAAGTGTTTATGACTGAGTCTAAATAGAGTTATTAAAGGTTCTTCTCAGCTACAGTTCTATTTCTTTCAGTAGCTGCATCAGACTTCAGGCTCATGTTTACTGGCTTGAACCAATAGTTTCCATATCACTAGGCTTTATTTGTCTATAGTATCTGCTACGTCCACACAGAGCAGGGCTCCACTTGGATTTACCACCTGTCACTAATACCTTTGTGCCTGTATATGCCTACCATTTCCCAAAGGACTCTACTACCTCATAACAAAAGCTCTAGTAGACCACTGTGGCCTTGTGTGGACAATACAATGGAGTATATAAAAGATTGTTGTGTAATCCTTGGCCAGACTTCCATGGACAGCAACATCAGTAGGTGCTGGGTAGCAATTTGCCTTGGACCCAATGTGCACATCCTCCTCCTATAAACTGTCACACAACCCTGGCTAAAGAACAGTAACTCTCACAGGCTCTTTAACTAAGTTTTCAGTTCCTACAGAGTGGTCATACGGCTTTTGGATTGTTAGAGGAAAAATGGAGAACTGCAATAGTTGCACATCTGAGCACTAGTATCTCACAGTCTGCTTTGCGTTCCCCTAGCACACCAGGCCATTTCACCAAAATTAGTAACATAGTACAGATTCCGAGGGTTACCCTCATGTAGTACAGCACCACTGGCTGCAGTGGTCTAAATGCAAAGGAGTTGCAGTCTCCGAGGCCGAACTTCCCTACATGGCCCCAGACAACTGCCACAAGTGCCTAGGTAAAAAACACAAAGGCCATCATCATGCCCTGAAGCATTGCTGCCTCCCAGTCTGAGTAATTTCCTTCTCTCCCTCTGTCATTCTTTCCTTCTGTTCCAGCTGCCATAAGTAATGGTGTTTTTTCCTCTAGCCTCCCCTGGAAGAGACAGTTGCTTTCTGGAGCATTTTCACCAAAGCTGAAGAATGCAACTGCTTCTTGGTCATCCGGGAAGTCCTAAATGCACGTACTATGAATTGGTAGATGCAGCATGGTAGCATGAGCAAAGATCACCTTGTTTCTTCAGAGCTGTTGATCTTGCTGAATAATATTTGGAAAATAAGGCAAGGCAGCTAATGACGCCAATTAGGTGTTGGTTATTTCCACACTGCTGCTAAGATCAGGGGTTGGACTAGCTCCCCATCAGTGTGTACATTTCTCTCAGTTTTAAAGTGAGTCAGAGGATGATCCAACATGAAAGTATTATGGACATTTGCAGTTCAAGCTAAATCACAGACATTACTTTTTAATGATCTTCTTCCATAGTTAAGACTCCTTTTTCCTCCTCAGGGACTACTACAGAATGAATCATTCAGCCTCTTTATCCACAAACTTAAAATTCTTGTGCCTTCCACCATTTTTTTGATTTTTTTTTAATCAACTTTCAAGTTAAAACTTTCTCTTGAATACCTACTGTTTGAAAAGACAAAAATCATATGCTGCCTATACAGGCTATTGGCTGCATTGCAAATAGTATGAGCTTACCTTAAAACAAGCTAGTGTGAGAATGAATGAGACTCCAAAAATGCAGTAAAGGAATCAATGCAGGTTAATTTAGATATAACTCCAAGTATAGCATCATATTCAAGTTTGTCAAACATTCTATTCACAAGAGCCATGTGAACTTGTATAGTGTAAGATGCTGTTCTTAGCACATAATTATTATGAAGTACACACTATTTAAAAATAAAGTTCTGATTAAAATGAAATGTCTTGCTGGCTCTCAAGTCAGCTAGCTGCCTGAGAAATGGTATCTTTTGGGGATACGTTAGTTGTATGGAACCTTAGCTAAGAGGCTGCGGCAAATTTCTATTCTGCTCTAATAATGGTTTAACAAAAGAAGTGCTCAGTTCCCACACTGCTTCTACATCGAATGAATATAGTCCAAACATCTCCCTCTCTGGGCCCTTTTTTGCAAACACACAGCAGTGGCTACAAAGCATAAATCAAAGTGCAAGTTCTCTTCTGAGCTTGGCTGCTCGGTGTGGTTTTTTCATTGCTGGACTAGACAGTTTTGTTCCTCCTCCTCTTATTTAGGGGTTTCCCCATCTACCTTGACAGGACAGAAACACAGAAGCTCTTTTATAGTCCTGTATTGAAACAGTAGGCTTGGTTAGTCTAACGTCAGCATGAGTTAGCAAAACCACCTTCATCTCTGGATAGGGTCCTAAGAATACTTAGTATTCCTCTAATAATCATCTCTTTGTATCATTAAGCTAGTTTGATTGATTGCCCAGTGTTGATACTCAGTATTTTATGGTATATTGTGTGGCCTGTCACAAAATCTGTTACTTGTCAACAAGTAGGCCACCAGCAGCAGCATGCCAAATGCTGCGGAATGACAAACATAATTACAGATGGTATTCTGAAATGCATCTCACAGTTTCGATGTGGAGCAGGACTACTAGTTTATTCAGTATGCTTAGAAAAGCCTAGCAATAGAAAAGCAGGGAAGGAATCTGGGAACATCTGAGTTCAAGTCAGAATGCGAAAGGGAAATCCATTACAGTTTATAATACTTACACTCTAAGACAATTTGAGAATCAGCTGGCACATGCGTGCTACGGCATTTGACAGAAAAGCACTGCATATCTGCCCATTAACATATGAATGTGCTGAAATTCTGCTGAGGAAATGGCAAAGAGCAAGGGGAAAGGACTAAGGGTATATGAATGGTGGATGGAAAGCGTATTTCTTTCAACTACTAGAAAGACGAAGCACATTACAGAAACAAATTGTCTGGGCAGACACGACGAAGAAGGAACATCAAGAGCACAAAAGGAGGGGCGATAAGAGGTCATAAAACCAAGCAAGTCAGATGCAGAGGTTCAAGCTATTGGGGAAACCCAGAGGAGAGACTGGAATGTGCTTAATACATTCCATGTGAATATATGTCTGCCAGTTCCCTTTCACAATCCTCTGTTCCCACAAGCCACCACATTTCTCCTGTGGAAGAACCTGCTTTGAAAGGCCTCAGATAGAAGACTTGCCACACACCCTATGTGGGTCTTCCCACATACTCTATGTCTAATTCACTTCAGATATCCAGGGTCTCTTTACAGAAACTGGGATGAAGAAACAAACAAAAACCTTTATTAAAAAAGAGGGAAAGTTGAACATATGTTTCAGTGAAGTCCGCTAACTCCTGTAAACAAGTACTGTGTGTACTATTCCAAAACTATTGTCCTATGAAAACCCTTAAATTAGAAATATCTGGAATGGAACAGTAACAGGATCTGTTCCCTCTGGCCTGTATAATCCTTCCAAGCTTACACCACCCACTCAATTTGACATTGCTCTGTCATAAAATTGGCAAAAGCATATGCAGAGGTCAAGATAATATATTGCTAGAAGCTTGTTTGAATCACATTTCTTATTCAAGAGTCTCATTTCCTAATAAATATCCTAGTGATCTGTGGGTTTGACTCTTGCATGTAGTTCTATGAATACTGATAGGAAATTGTCAAGTGCACAGTGAAAACTGGGTGGGCAATAACGAGTGGTAACAGATCTAATGGCAATCGGGAACTAGCTGGAGCACACTCTTTGTTCCTAGGTTTTCCTCATACTTGGGGGTTTAGAAGTGTAGATATTTTCAGTGTGTACATTGCTTTGGGTTCTTCTGTTTTTTCTGACCACCGCCAACCACTGTTCTTCGCAGTGTTCTGCTGGCTGGGAGATGCAGTCCCAAAAGGGAAAGTGCACAGGGCTGTCAGGGCGGTCAGTCTGAGAGGTGATGATAGGTCCTCCCAGAACAGCAGAAGCACATCATGAGGGATTGTTTCTGTTCACCAAAGATTACCAAATCCAGAATATGACTGCAACTGACTCAGGTATCATTATCCTCTTTTTTATTCTTTTTGAGTTGTCTCATTGAATCTACGTTGTTTTTCACAATTCCTACGCAACGTCTCAGTGACAGTCATTATATGGAGGAAAATAACCTGTATGTCGACAGTATCTGCCATCCACAATGAAGAAATAAGTTGTTGTGATATGCCATGGCTTTTCAACTGCATGACCCGGGACAGCACCCAGCCAGCACAGAACCAATATTTAAGAGGTACGTTGGTATAATTAGAGAGGAAAAGTAAGAGATCACCATGGTGTTGCTCGAAAGCACAACCAAACCATCAATCTCTTGCTAACAGATAATTTAACCCCTTGTCTCCGGGCAAGTTTAGCAGCCACAACCATGGTCAATGTCATTAATTTTTTTTTCCACACAGAAGCAGTGCAGGATATAACCCATTATTTCCAGTAAACAATACTTTATTGATATATCATCTCCTTTTTTTGCCCAGTAGTTTGATGTAGAAACCAAGACTACAAAATATTTTAATCAAAACTTAATAAACACAATACTAATTACACGACTGGACTTAACAGTACGTGCTTGGAGGACATCAGCATGTTCCTAAGAAAAAGCAAGGAAGACTGTAATTTGAATAGTTTTCCTGTTACGTCACAGGTCTTGCATCAAAAATCTACTGGAATTAGTTCCAATGAACTGAAAAAACACATAAAGAAAAGGCATAGGGCCTGGTCTTGCTCCTATTTAATCACAGCCACTTTTGAAAACTGATGGGTTGCACAAATGCAACAGTAAACTGAAATACACTACTGAGTCAGTCATGCTCTCTGTGAAATGCTGCAAATAAGGACAACAGTCCATGCAAGGACTTATGCAGCCCTTTGAAGAAAGCATTCTGGCAAGTCTCCAGCTACAGCTGCCTTTCCCTCTTTGGAAATCTCACCACTGCATGGCATTTCTTTTTCGTGCTTTTTTGGCAACCCTAGACCCAGTATGTTGTAAAACTGCTGGCATGTCACTGATTTTAAATTGCTGTGTCAGCTCTGGGTTTTGCATCATAGGAAATAATCTCTCAAAATAAGCACAAGTGAGATGCAAGATATGTTGTCCCAGCACTTGAAGAATTACAAGCACATGGCCAATTAAAATAGAATTCCTCCTATCAATATTTTTCATTGCAAGATTATTTACAATACATTGCAATTCTGCACAGACAATAGTGAGAGACAGTGGTTCTGTTTCAATAACTCTAAAACTGGGATATAGGGATGAGCCATTTGTTCAAGCTACATACTTCAAATAATTGTATTGAAATAGGCTGCATCAATAGACAGCATCACAGTACAAATACCTCAAAGCCAGACTAAATCTAAATTGTCCCAATTCCAAATATAAATGTCAGCATTACTTTAGAAGTCTGTTCCATTAAGCAAGTAAATACAGGCTTGATTTTAGAGACATCAGTGAAGCTACTCCCATCGTTAAGCCCATGCCTCATTAAATGGCCTTAGCCAATGCTGAAGGGAGAACCTCAGATATTTCTCCAGGAAGTATTAAAGCTAGAAGTTTTAATTCTGACCTTTGATACCTTTGGTTGAAATACAACTGTTTAACAGAGTCACAGGAAAGGCAAAGGCTGTATACTGCAAAGAACAGTAGGTACTCCTCTAGGTCATCAATCTAATCTTTTATTACTTTTCAGTGTTGAAATCCATGTAGCCCAGTCATCTGATAGATGAAATACTAGAAATAAAACTATTATGGGTATGTGTGTAAGTCAGTCATGTGTGTTTCCCATTTCATTCTCCAAAACATGCAACTCCGGTTTATATTTGATTGTTAAATGTTTCAGGTAAAGAATATGCCTAGCACTTTAAAAAAAATAGCATCCTACACAGAGAAGCAGAAGTGCTATAATTTTAAAAAATAATAATCTGAAATCTTACTATTCTAAGTATTCAGTAATACAAAACTCACAGTCACTTCAAGTCACTAGCTGATTTCTTCTTCATGAAAGGCTAGCTCCTGATCTTTTTTCAGCTTTGAGACTTGCTTCATGAAAAACAAATGGACATTGAAATACTTCTGTTTCACATGCTCCTGTTATTTGGAGAAAGTCAGCAAAGGATAAGAGGTGCTGGAATGGCAATCATGGACTTTATAACTTGAAAATACTATACTACTTTCTTCTTTAAAACCCAGTAGTGTATTCCTTGTTTTTTTCTTAAATTAAACAGATGTATGGACATTAGTTTCAGTGAAACCATTCCCCAGTACAAAACAGATTTGCATAATCACACACATGACATAATCGACACAATGGCTGTAGAATGGCATTCTGCTTTTCTATTTTTTACTTAGAATTAGTGGTAGAGCTACAGGTAAAGAAAAAGGTGGATTCAGCAGCTGTGACAGTATAATTTTGTCCCAAACCTGTCTTCTGATATGGAAAAACAAGTATGAAATGAGAAACAAACTGAAGCCTAATAGGATGACTATGTCCTCCTACAGGATGAAAAGACAGTACAAAGGCTAGAAAAGGTGCATAGCCACAGAGGCAAAGACTGCAGATCCAAGAATACGAAGAAGGAAATTTGAAAAAAGAGTACCTTTATTTTCCTAAGAAAGTTTAAAAAATATTGTTTGGACAAATATTCATTCTTCAACCAATTCTGGTTGTGAAAAATTACAGTATAATCCTGATTCAGACAAGTTATTAACTTTGAACATGTGTGCAAGGTATTCAGCAACATTTACTAAATATGTGATTAACTTAATATATGAAGAGATTAGAATTCAACCTCACACAAATTATAAGGGGAGACACTACAATTTTCGACAAAGGCTAACTGATTAAGTTGGCAACATATCAATATGCAGAAATAAAAACAAAAGCCCCACCACTGATTATGTCACAGATGGAAAATCTTGCCAAGCAATGACACCTTAATTAGTACCACTGTCAGCTGCAAAAGGTCATCTATTTTCAAGTGCAATAGCAGCATTGTACAAATTATGGTTGGCAGACTGGTATCTCCTCAATCAAAATAAAACATAAAGTGATCCTTAGTGGACCAACTGCAGCTGTCCAATCATAATAAACAAAATTCCTTAGTTGATTTCTTTTTCTCGATCTATGTTTTCTTCACCTTTCCCAAAAATTAAATGGATAGAACAGAGGTGAAAGAAAAGACATTTTAGGCTGATTTCTGTATGTGTTGGATTATCTGAGATACACAGATAAATCTGGGTGTTAGCCTGAAAATTAAGCAGTGACAATTTCAAAATAAATAATGTTAACGGTATTTTCAGGATCAGCTTTTTTTTTTCCTTACATTCACTGCCAAAGCATTTAGGCTGTGGTACTCATAACATAATGCGGGTGGTAAAAAGAGTTAAAGACTTACCTCTACACATCTGTTGTTTCTAGAGAACCTACTGCATGTGTTTTAGAGCACTGAATGCAAAAATTAACCTCAATGCTGCTATAATGCAAATGAGTACATTAAGCAAGGCACTTAAAATAATGGAATTAGTAATTAAATACTGAGTTTGAAATGGTTACAGTAATTGGCCCAAGGAAATGATATACAAATAGCAAATAAATTGTGTGTTTTTCCAAACCAAATCTGGTTGGACCAAAATCTGAAGGCCTTAGTAACACAATAGCAATTTTCTCCACAAGTCCCATAAATTTACCTGAAGAAAACACAACCTAACCATGACATGTGATAAGTAGGCTTAAGTTTAAACACAGGAACAATATCACAGTTTCTCACTGGAAGGATCACTGCATGCCAAAGTTACGAACCGATGAAAAAACTTGGAAGGTGGAGTACACAAGCCTGCTTTGTTTTCTCACGCAACGAATTAAGGGTGTGCACAGTTAGTTCATGTGCCACAGATCAATACCAGCAATTTTCAGCTGATTTCATGTCATGTGACTTTCACTTCTCAAACTGCTCTATCAATTATTACACGTATTTGCCTAATTTTACTCATGGGTGATTTTTGTAAATCTAAGGAAAACACCTAAGCTCTTACACAATGTGAGGTATTAGAGAGCATTTATTAAACATCATGTATACATTCAGTACTGAGCGTACAACGAAATACAAAAAATCTTGCCTCTAAGGTCTCAGATCAACAGAATATGGTCTGGTCTACTGGAATCCAGTAAACGATAACACTAAACCTTTCATACCCATTAAAAATGTGTTATTACATTATGAATGGCATCCATCTCACCTAACTCTAATGACTGCATCCAGACCAAATTTATAATCTCAACTCCTTTTCTAGCAGATTCAGAGAGAGTCTACTCTTACACTTACACAGGACGATTTATCTTACCTCTATTTGAGATCTCAGCTAAGACTATGATTAAACTTAAAACACAGACAAAATTTTGCTTCAATCCACAAAGCTCTGACTCAAGCAGAATGAAATCAGTGTAACTAAGAATAGAAAGAATGCCTACAGAATATTTGCTGTTTTAATTTAAGAGTTTTAAAGTTATTCTGTACCTTATTTCAAGACTGTCTCCAGGCAGTTTGTCATTGTAGATCCCCTTTAGAGTGATTTAATAAACTTTTACTTATTATTCACAGCTAAGAAGTAATGACTAAATTCTTTTCATAGCAGATCTCCCTTTAAACATCTCAGGCAGAGGAAAGTTTTATTGCAGATCTAAGTTTAATCCTCCTTCTCAGAAGCTACTGGGGTTTATGCTCTTTGATCTTTTCCTCAGCATCATCTTCCCAGTAGCCTTGTGTCTAGCATCCTTAATGAATAAGCCTTGAGTGTTCTTAAAGTCCTTTCCCGCTACCTCCAATACAGACCAGTAAAATTTCCCTGCGGGTAGCAACTCTCTATCCTGCCATTCCTCAACCAAATGCTGGCAGTCAGACAAATATTCATTCCATGGTCATTCCTAGCAACCAGCTGGGCCTTTATGGAAACTTTTGATGATAAATGCCAACCACAAGTTTTATTTTCCACAATCCTATATGTAAAAATATGATTAACTCACCACTTTACCTAATAGTTTTCTCACCTTGCATTTCTAACATACATTCCTTCAATTGCCAGATGCTCAGCAATGTATTAGCCGAGTAATAAGGTTTGATTAGCCAGAACTCAGAAAAGAAGTAAGATATAGTGCAAAGAACCTAAAATCATGATTCAGCAGACTTACATTCTAATCCTAGCTCTATACCTGATTTGTTAGATAGCCTTTATTTCTTGGCTCCCTCTTCCAATTTGTCTAGAGTGTAAGCTCTATACCATGCCTTAAACAGAGACCACTGATTTAACTGGCTTTTCAACTTTTGTTTCCAAGATTGCATCCACATTGGCATAGTGTAAACAGGTCACAAATGAGTGGTACAAGCTTCAAAATGAAGCAGCAGTCATTGGAAGAGATTTGTACTGTCTCAATTGATCTATTGGCCGAAAGCAAGGAGATTTCTCAAAGGGAAGCTGTGGAGAAAGAATCATCAAGGTGAGGTCATTCCATAGGTTTTTTTGTGCTGCACTAAATATATTTCTCCATATATCCATCAAATTCCACAAACACAGACTTTTCAGAGTTATGTAATGTCTATTTAAGCCAACGGTTCTCAGTCATTTTAGATGTGCAACATACTTCAAATAAGCTTCAAATGCTAAGGCATCATTTTCCTGACTTAACTGTCTTCTATCTGAAAGAATCTTATTTAAAAGCAAATCTCTTCTCTAACTTCCAGAAAGGCTGTAGGAAAAGCTACAAAACCACATATGAAGTAAATGGATTTATGTTTCAATCTGATGTGTCTGTTGATCTTCTCCATACAAAAGACTCTTTCCAAACTAATGACTCAGGAACTGCTCCCAAATAATCCACAACTTCTACTGCATGAAGATCTCCCAGAAGCTTCTGCTATTTGTTTCAAGGTATTTAATAACTTATTTTCTTGACTATATTTTTTCAATTAAAATTTATATTTACACTGAAAGTATGAAAATGAACATTTTTATGTTTTCAGAGACATTAAATATTACTTCATTTTTCTCTGAAATATAATCCTGAAAAAACATCTAATTAAACAAAATTTGAAGAGAACTAACAATCTCTGTTGATGAAAGTGCACAAAGGAAGACAAAGAATCTTACATTTCAATTGCTGTTGTCCTCATGAGGGAGAAAACCTTAGGTGACACAATCCCTTAGGTGGTTTCAGAAAAGCTGAATCTTAGGAGGGTTTTCACAGTACTGTTTAATTCCACAATGATAAAATAAGCAATTTTTTTAAAGTGAGAGACATTTAGGGGAAAAAAGATAAATTCCATGATTATCTCTAGATCCTGCTCCTGTAAATGTTTATAAGTTTAATATATTTACAGCTATAAAAATTTTCTTTGTTCCAACCACAATAAATGTACTTGCAAAACAACTTCATTGGCCTGAGAGAACCTGAAGTCACGGTAAAGGTGACGTGAGATGTTTGGGAGGGGAAAAACAAGATTCCATTGCACTTGAGCATGACCTAGTGGCTGGTTCATTGAGTGGCATTTATGGTAGAAACAGAAAAGACTACTTGTCTGCTCTCCAAGGTCAGGGTAATTAATGTGTATGCAGCTGCTCATTGAAGACTGGATAAAGAGAAAAAATTGTGGCCTGGAATGAGGTGTGTAGATGAAAGACCCACACTCCCACACCAACTAGCTAGTTGGGAATCATGTGCCTTGTACTTGGACCCACCAAATGCACCCTATTTTGTGACTAAACAAAATGTTCTAAAAGATTTGCACGGAGGATCAAAATCTGTAAACTTTCTCATTCTTTCCAAAGTATTTAGTACTATTTGAACTATATAAAGGCTTAATGGGCTAAAAAAAATAGACTTAGTAGCACACAGTATCACTATTAAACCAGAGGTTGCTATTTTTCATATTCTAAATTTAAATCATATATTATTCCAGTTAGACAAGTGAAAACTCTGCTGGTAAAATAAAGGGCAAAAGAGTATATAATCTATACTGTTTACATGTTCAAATCATATCCATAGTTTCTCCAGAAATACTGTATACTTATTCTTTAGACCTATGAAGTAGTTTCCTCAAAGTTAGCTGAACTGTTATTTCACTTGAGCACCCTGGATAAACTATCTGGTATATCAAGCAACTGACATATGTGCCTATTCAAGCTTTACTGATGCTACTTACATCATAAAAACTTAATGTGATTGCCTTCAATTTGGAAAACATTAGTTTGTTGTAACCATGAAATATCCCACCCATAGTATACTTTACACATTCAAGGCAATAAAATACAAAGCTGTTTGACCTGTACCAGTCAAACGAAAATGGTAAATAGGAATATGTATTATGTTTTCATTACTAATTTTTAGCTAAATGCCTTGAAATGTAAAACAAACTCACATTACTGAAGCTGAAACAACTTTAATATTGCTGTGTCAACAGAATCTGAATGCCTGTTGATGATGACTGACAGATAAAGATAAATATTTCCAACATAAAATGTTGTAAGCCCCCATCCTCTTTATCCATGTCCTATAACATCAAACAGGCTTCTGCACCTCTTCATTTTAGTGGTCAAAACACTTAGACTTCCAGTCATTAAAAGAATTACTTACATAGCCATTACATCAAGCTACTTAATCTCCCCAGCTACTCCTGGACAGTCATTCAACCACAAAACATTTACCTTGCTATCCAGATCTGATCCCCAGTGAAGATGAAAATCTTGGCTCTGGTCTACACTGTCATTCATTCTGCTGTCTTCGCCCTTAATAAATCAAGAGGATTCAAAAAAGGAACAAATTTAATGGTTCAGTCACACTTGTCTATGTTTCAGCAAGATATAGGTTGCCCTCATGTTGACCCTTAGTTCAAAATCTCACAAGCAAAGGGAATAAGTATATAATTCCGCTTGTAAACCATTAAAGCCTGGACCAATTACTTTGACTGTGAGCTCAGATTTTAATCTCAGAATTTTCTTTCAGGCTGCCAGAAAACACTTCATATTAAAGTAGAAAATATACAATTATAGTGATTGGTATCCTCCTTTCTGAGTAAATGTGTCATTTTAAGAAGGACAGAACACATTGGGAGTGAGTAAATGTATTCCAAAAAGAACTAAAATAACATTGTCTTTGGTCTCGAATCCTGAATGGGACATATTGAAAAGTGTGGAAAAAAAAAATTATGCACTATGTCATCTGCTGTTTAACTAACGAAAAATTATTCTTAGTTGAGATAATTCTTCAGAACACCACCCTACAAAGTTCATAAGTCAAATTTATATGCAGCCTTTTCAGATGAGCAAACTGCACAAGGCTAGTTACTGTACACAGGCTGCAAATACGTCAACCAAGGGCAAGGCAAGCCTACTGCACAAAGCCACATATGAAAGAGGAGAAACCTCCACAACAGGAAGTTGTGGAGCTGCCTGTGGGGTGGAAAGCACATGGAACTAAACTCCTTGCCACCCACACACTCAAATTTTACTGGAGCCAGGTACAATATCTTGTATGATTTCCTTCTGTGTCAGTGCTTCAGTAACTTTCCTGCACAGGCCTGCATGCACAAAGGTCCGACTCTGTTAATTTGCTTAGGGGATGAAGAGAAAGTGACGAACATTTTGTGGTAAGGAATAATGTCTTCCTTTCCCTTCCCTCCCTCCCTCCTTCCCCAACTATCATTTTGTTTTAGTTGGATTTGTTATAATAAAATGGCCAATATTCTTTTGCACAGAACATCCACAGCTATGTAATTGTCAGGAGTCTCCAAGTTCCTTATGAACAGAATTAGACAGAACCAGCAAATCCGTCTCAGAAAAGGAAACCCTGGGTACCTGTAGTGACAGATGTATACTGACATTCAGGCATTACTTGGCTGTTTCTAAGAGAGAGACACCTATGCCTGTGTGTGCCTGTATAGTCCTCTGTATTTTTGCCCAGTTCTTCCCTATCTTAAAGTATATGCTCATTTGCTCTTTGAACCCACATTTAACTTGCAGTTGGTGGCAGGAATTAAAGCCCACACTGTGTTTTTGCTTGTGCTGGACCCCCCACATCTGCAGCAGGGATGGCCTTTCAACACCTTTTCCACACTTCTTACCAGAAGACATCCAAGTTCTTCTGAAGCAGACTTAAATAACTGCAAAAGAATCCTAGCCTGCCCATACAAAATCAGACTGCACGAATAAGAAGAGTATATCAGTGCTTTTGTGTAAATGGATGAGGCCCAGCTGACTTGTTCTACAGACTCCTCACAACTGGGACTTCAGCAAGTGCCTAGCTGGGCAACTACTGATGGCTTTTTGCTGTAGAAAGACAGTAGGAAAGGAAGGAGGATGAGAAGAAAGCAACCACAAATGAGCAAAGAACTCTGATTCATGAATGAGAAAACCCTGATCTTGGCAGTGTTACAAAAGTAATATTTTTACTAGAATGAACTGTTCTCAAACAATTTCTCCAATATGTTAGATACAAACAAGTTCCTCTTCAGTATTAGGCAGGCATGTCTTCTCTTTCCACCTCTTTTTTTTCAGTTCCAACCCCAAATTTATTGTGGTCAAAAGTCCTCCAAAATATCCCAGTCTCTGTTTGTATTTTAGCTGTGTTTCTCTCTCATGGTATACCAGAGCAGTGACGCAGTATGGGATCTCATTCCAGAACAGTATTTCTTTTTCTCTATCCTTCTCTTTTAACAGTCCCTTGCCATAGAGAAACTACTAGTATTTGGTGAGTTTCTATGCCAGTAATACTCAGTTTTGGAAATGAATGAGATTTTTTTTGTCTCTCAATGATATTAGTAACTCAAAGAAATACTAATGCTTTGACAAACTCATAGTAACCAATAACATGTTATGGATTACTTAAACCACATGTGAAGCATTACTGCCTGTGGGAGGGAATGTGGCAATTGTGAAACAGTGCTTCACTTCAGAAACACTTTTAAAGTTTAGGCAAGACGCAAAGTAAAGAACTAAACTTAACTGAAACTAAAAAGGTGATGCAGACAGGCGAATCAAACCTGGAGCTTGGCCACAAGTTGCTTGTAGAAACTTCAGATCTAGCTAACAAAACTGAGCTGCTAACACCATAAGACTATAACAAAATAAATGCCTTACTGGGCCAGAGAATGGTCTTCTGAGCCCACTGTTCTATTTTCAACAGTGGCAGTAGCAGATGCTGTTTCGGGAAAGTACTCAAGCCTGGCCCTTATCTCCAGGTACCCTTTTTTAAGCCCTTATTTTAATGACACTGTCAATATTGCACTCTGTTGCTACACATGCTTGTTTATTAACAAGATGTTTGAAAGAAACTGTACATGATTATAAAACACAGATCAATTTGTAATACAGAGCAAAATGATTTCTCTAGGTGTTTCCACTGAAATTAGTGCAAACAAAAATTAGCCTTCTAAACAGAAATATAAAAAATACAACCAAAGATTGATCTGATAACACATCTTTGAAAAGCAGCTACACTAAAGCAGCAAGAATAATTTAATAGAGTCTGGGTCATAAAGATTTAAGTCCTGACTAAATAAATCAAAACATCAATTTAGACCAATATTTGAACACTGTTCATCCACACTGTTATATGTTGCTTCCATTTTACAAATGCTGCTAAAATACAATGGAATTTAAGATGATCTCCACATTGACTTAACTCATCAGTTATGGGAATCAATTGGGAATTCTTTTGAATGTCCCAGTTACAAGAGAACAATTTCACCAGCCCATCCTTGTCTCCAAAAGCCAGAGTCCCAGTGAAGTAGCTTGCTGTTATGATTTAAATATTTCCATAAAACCAAATGTCAGAGGATTTTGTGAATACGTAGTGAAAATTGAAAACATGTTATAAATTGACTGAATTACTGTACAATTAGGATTTCCAAGAAGGCAGCTTGCAGGCTAGTCAGCATTTTAAAGATGCAGCAATAATAAATAATGGGATCGTTCATGTAATCACTTCCCAAGACATACAAGTCTGTTAACACTGATCCAACTGACACAGATTCAGCATTTTATGCCTTTTCTAAACCAGTATTTCTGAGCCTGTGAACTCCATCTGCTTTATTAAACAGTAGAATATTAAAATAGCTTACCAAGGTGAAGTTTTAAAATAGGAGGAAATGAACAGAATACTGTGGAACTTCCAGCTGCACAGAGTAACAAGTGCACGTGGATAAGCATGGAGGTACAGAATATTTTTCAACTAATTCTCATTATGTATTAATATATATCACTTGCTTTTATGTTCTACCTCTGTAAAATACAGAGGCACTCTTCCTGGCCTGATTATGCAAGTTCAAACTCAGTGAGCTCAGCTGAATCAGAAGCATGGCGTTAAAGAATACTTTATGCTACATGGTGGAATATATAGAAATATGCCAGCCTTCCTCACCATTTTTTCAGTCGCATTCTCCTCCTGAGAATCTCTGTCTACCTCAGTGGCGGTTTTCACTAAGCTGAACTGTAGCAACTTGATATTTTAGGATTTGTTTGATCTGACTAATCTCACTGCTTTGCTGTTGGCAACAAACCTGGATCATCCTTAAGAAGCTGGTAACAAATAGATTAATTATATTGTTTTAAGTTTTATTTCTAAGTCTGTGCTTGATTAAATTAAAGTTCTAAAGGAATTGTAGGAATGAAAAATAATGATCAAAGTTTACAAATATAAATTGACTTCCTGTTTTAACTTGTCTAAGGAGTAGAGCCCACCCTCACATCTTTGCGTGGTTTATCTGGAGAACGGCTGCCAGTCAATGCAGTGCAACTACTTCGGAACTTAACTTATTGCTGATATAAACTATCAAATAATTCTTTGTCACTAGAATAAAAAGTGATATATGCAGGGTACTCCACGGATGAACTGAATGCAAATTCCAAAATCTAATGGCTTCCTTGAAAAAGCTCCTGTAATTTCAGTGGACATAAACCTTGGAACAATTTTAAAATCACTGTAATAAAATTCTAACTTTTTTTCCAAGCACAAGTTTATACATAAGAATAAATAATTACCAGTTCTCACATTCTTTAAACATTAAAAATAGACAAGAGTTATGGTTATTACTTTGTTGCATAGAATTTTTACTGATGGGGCTGATGTTCTTTGGGTGAGTAATTTGAACATATTACTATGTGTAGCATTTTGCTTTTAAAATACGGGAACAAATAAAAAGCATAGAAGAGCTTAATCCTGCCGTTTCATTAAGGCCATGAAATATCACAGAAATTATGACTGCAAGGTGTAGGCCGTAAAATGCCCATCATCTCACCACACATCTCAGGAGATAGATTACAGTCACAATAAGCTGTCCCTAGCAGTACAACCTCCATATATCACATCTTCCTCCCGAGCGATGTCTGATCAAGTGCAATTGTTCTTTCCTCCTGTGAGGTGATTTGGAATTACATCGTCCTGTACTTAAATGTGAAGCCACTAGAGCAAACAGGAGTGTTTCCATCAAAAGGTTCAGGTACTGAATGTATTAATCACAGAATTCAAGGGATTTTTATAAATCAAGCTCCTAAACCATGCCGTGTATGTCTCTTAGGGACATTGTAAAGCTGGCCACTTTTGTCTGCCTATCTGCCTCTGACAAGTAAGCAGCAACTTGCCACTTCGTAGGCCTACAACCTCATCTGTTATCATTCTTCATACCCAGGACCACAATCATATCACCCACAACTGTAGCTGATGAAGCAGCATGTTCCTATGACTATTCTTATTGTGTCTGGCACTACAGAAAGTATTTCATCAAATGATATTTATAAAGCACCTATATCACATATGTATGTAGCAACCATGTAAATACAGCTCACTTTCTTTCTTTCTTCCAACTTTAGTTCTTCTTACTTTGTGAGCTACGAAATCCCTTTAATAGTTTATAGGAGCAATCACACAGAGGATCTGTTTTTCACTTGATAACCATGTGGTTGATAGATCCAACCTGTAAGCAAAACTTGCACTTTGCAAGCAAATATGCAGGTATATACTGCTATTAAAAATAACTTAGCGCAAAACATGAAAATATATTATAGGGCACACAGTAGATGAACACAGCACCCTGCCAGAGACAAGACACACTGAAAGTACCCTGAGATACTTTAAGTATTTTACATGGAGCACTGATTTAAATTTTTAATGTGTTTTTGAAAAGGGATTGGTGAAGAATCAAAGGAAAAATATTTTAACTGTTAGTTGTCAGATAACAGGAAAGAATGCTGTCATGAACAGTGATACATTTTTGAAAGATGAGTGAGGAAAGGAAGTAGTAGCATTTTTTCTTGCTACTGAGCAATAAAGAACAAGAATTTCTGCATCTTCTGGACCCTTCCAAGATCAGAGAACCTGAGCTGTTTGCTTTTGCTCATTTGCATGTATTATTTCAAGTTACTTGTTACATTGCTGCTTTGTGAGTAGTAAAGAGGGGGGAAACCTTGCTTCATCTACTTGAGATGACAAACTCCAAATACAAACTGCATATAAAAGATATTCAGATCTAACAAATTGTGTTAACACAAGGAAACAAAATGTAAAATTTCATTTTTAAAAGTACTTTCCTACTAACGTTCAATGCTTTTACAAGTTGCTTCTAAAAACATTATGTATCAGCAACAGCCAGAACTGTTTTTCTACATCCATCTACAGTGGTCACCCACGAGATAAACTGATACAAAAATTGGAACGATTTACTACCGACATCACCTTGAAATTTAGTCAGAGTGATATCATAGTTTTCATAACATTTTCCTTCAGTTCCAAACCCCAATTATTCATTATAAAGGCATTCTGACAGAGATTAACATCACACTCCACATCAATTGCTGATCTAAAGAGTGCCTGCCAGTGATTGGCTCAGTATTTCAAAACTCTTCTTAACAGCAGATACTAAACATACTGAGGTCATTATTTTTTTTTTCTACAAGATAATTATTCAGAGAGTATCTCCCTCACCAACACAGCAAAACAGATGAAAAGAGTTATATATGTTGGTAAATATTAATGGATTTAGGCTTCTAATTACATTTGTCTCTCCAGAAGTGTTTCATTATGAAAAAATGACTAAAATCTCATGTAGTAAAGCCCTGCATCTCCTTGTACCACGTATCCTGGTTAAGACTGACAATTTTTCAGAACTATTTTTAAGTCATTTTCTGTCAGTTGTCAAGGAGTTGTCAGTGATGAATTCAATACTAAGTGTTTGTTTTAATGTAAAAGTTATTTCCTCTCTAATTTGCATATTTTGTTACGTCTTTTTTAGTTGCCAAATTTATAAAAAAGTGATAAATAGAGCCTCCTAAGGGATTTATTTCAATTAAGCTTGGCTTCATGGTGGTCCTTATTTCAGTCCAAACTAGAAGACTGACGCTTGATTTCCAAAGCTAAAGCCACACCAAGCTGCACAAAAATAATTAATTCTAATGCTTCCCAAGTTTTTCTGATGTGCATTCACGGTACATTCCAAATTTTATTAATTGTTTATGTATTTTAGCACTGTATTTCTAACAATCTATAAAAACATCTTTAAATGTGTCTATAGGAAAAAGCACAGATGACATTTCTTTTAATTTCTTTTTTCTTCCAATGTAAATTCCTTCAATGGTACTTCTTCTAAGCTAATATAATATTACTTTTTTTTTTTTTTCCCCCAAAAAAAGGCTATTAGAAAATACCATAAAACATGCAAACCATTAATGGTACATACAATAAGAATAAACCATCACAACTTGTTTTCAGTCAAAAACACAGGATTTTTACAGCTTATCTTAAAATACAACATGACATTTCATGAAAATGTTTTTGAGCAAGCATGATGGGTTTCACAAGAGTTCTGATGCCTCTAGACATCTTATTTACGTTGTATTTGTCACAGAGGTAGATATAAACGTTACCTTCCCCACTGCCTTCCAGTACGATATTTACAAATCTGTTGAATGTTTTCCTCTGTCCAGAAAACATCAACACAATAAAAATTACATTTCATTGGCCTCTCCATTCACAACTGCATTGCAAGTGTATTGATAACAGTTGAGACACAGTAATACCTCTTCTTATGTTAAGTAAACATATTTAATAATCTCAATGATTAAATGCAAATGATTTTCACTTGTCACCTGCAAGCATTTAGTGCAGGAAATCCACCTTAAAATCTAAATTTGTCCTTCTTTAGGAAATAGTCAAGCTGCTTCTTCCCCAAAACAAAGAACACTAACTGGCCCCTGGACTTCTTCCATGTGTGGATACATACAGCACGTGTTGCTGAAGTCTACCCTCCACCTACTCTGCTAAGTCTGTATGTGCATTTTCTCTGGATGTTTGAAGTTGCATGTATACTTCTATTTGAGCTCAGAGGTTGTCCATTCTTTTGGGCGAACTTTTCTAATGGGAACTAAAGATGCTGAGTCCTTTCAGAAAACTATTCCTAGCTCCTTCACAGACAGCTCCAAAATGCTAGCAGATACGAAGAGCAAAGACAATAGCACACAAAATTGAAATTTACACAAGGAGACATTCCTATGACCATATATAGCTGGTTTACAGCTTTAGTGGATTGTAGAAAGTGCTAAGCAGTGTTGCAGAAACATGCTTGAAGATATACATAGGCATATATTGTGTATGTACATACTTATTTTGGATATAAAGTACATTTGCTTTTTGGCAGCTGTGTCTCTGGCTGTCAATTCACAGCATAATGCTAAACTTACTGGCACAGTCACTGCACACCATGGGAGAGGAGGAAAGCAATTTCAGTCTCCTGCATAACTACATCTGCACACATCTAGAGATGATTTTCAGAAGTAACAGTGATTCCCATGTAGGCCACAGAATGTGACAAAACAAAGTGGCCATTTCTGTTCCTGTGATGACATCTCTTCAGTCTTTGTGATAGAGCAATTTAATTCTATAGCTGATTTACTTTCAACTTGTCATTCACAAAAGTAGGTGTTGTATTTTAAAGAAATCATGTCCTTTGGGTTTAGATGCCAGTGTTCTAGAAGGTAATGAAGTAACGTTTTCAGAGACACGACTAAAATGGAATTGCAGCATTTACTGTTGTCAAAGACATGGTACTCTCAGTTGATGTCTTGACACAGTTTGTAGAGTTCTTTTTTTATAATGCAGCCAAAGAAATAATTATCTTAATTTTTGTCAATTGAAATAGTCTCTCCAACTATCATAAATATTTTGGCTTGTCATAGAATCATAGAATCCATATATTACTCCTTCTGGAAGCAAGTATTAAAGATTTCAATGTTCACACTAAAATATCATTTTTAGTGAAATGAAAAAAACAGAAATTGCAATTTTCTGCTACTCCAATTTACTTAAAACCATAACATGAAATTTTAGAGTAAAAGACTAAAAACTTCTGTATGTTGTAATGCTATTGCTTTAGCAAGTGTCTTACTCAAAATAATCAAATCTGCTAGTCATGAATAGAGAAACAGGCTTCAAGAAGTATGACTTCACATGACTACACACCAAGCTCCAGAACACTGCAGAAATGTCTCATCATCCACATCAGTAATTAGCAATTGCATGACATTACAAGCAGTAGTTTCCATCAGTTCAATTTCAGACAAAAGAAACAAAAATTACTTTTCCAGATAAAAATTGAAACAGTACCAGTGTGTCCTATGATATAAACAGAGAAGTTCCAGGCACAGGCCAAAGATTCGAAGATGTTACATTCATCTCTCAAACTAATTCTGAACAAAAGAAGCCCTTACAAAATAAGTCCCTAGTTCTCATCTCAGAGCCCAGCCTAACAGGAATGAAGCTAATTTTGCTAGTCATCAGTGTAACTGGGAGAAGTGTCATGCTCAGAACATGACTTAGAATATTTTTCATGCCTTAGTTCCAAATAAACTACATGGGATGTTCAGTTCTAGGATAAATACATCACAGGCAGAAAAAAACCCAAACGTGCTACAGATAAGTGCAAAGAAGGAGAACAACATTCTTTTGGTACTTTTAGTGAGTGTGCCAGAAACACTGGTCAAGCACATTACTCTACAAGCATTTCTGTTCCAACATTTAACAGGGATGAGCCAGTCAGGAATGGCTGTAATGAGCTTTCTTCCTACTGCAGTTCCTACCAGCATTGCTGCAGTGTCTGTTATGAGATATCGAAAGGCTGGCAGAGTTACAAGGTCACCTCATCCAGCCCTTGTCCATTCACAATTGGTTTTCCCAGTTTATTTGTACTCTGACATGAGTAGACTGAAGCAGCAGGATTGCTCCTAATTCCTACAGAAGCTTATTCTATAGGCTCGTAGGAAGCATTTTATTTTCTCCTTGGTATTTTCACCTTTCATGCATTCTCTTCTATCAGACAATGTCACATTAACTTTCTGTTCATTCTTCTTAAGATCATTATGGCATTGAGCGTTATGATTAACTTCTATGTTTAATTGTTAATGGTTGTTGAAAGTGCTACAAAACCTTTTATCTAAATATCTGTCCATGTTTTAAGACAGTTACTTGGCACAACGCGCAGATTGTACTGAATGAATCAGGAGTCTCTCTCCTGATGCCCAGGGTGGCAGGCATTAGGGAAGCAGGCAGGCACAACTCTCCATATACCTCTCTCACCACACTTTGCATGCATAGCCTAGAACAAGAGTGTTCACTTTATGAATGGTACCAAGTATCTGCCTCATCAGTATCCCAGACTGTAACAAAACAGTTAGAACTGCTTGATAGATAGGAGAGGTAACGAGCTGTGCTGCATCTCAGGTCACTGTGCCTAAAATACCACAACTGAAAAGTATCTCGCATTCTAACTGTACACTTAGGATTTGAGGATCACAGATTATTTGAATCAATGATTTGAACAGAATACTGATTTATGTACTGAGACAGCCTTTAGGATAAGACAGTAGGCCATTTCTTAACTCTCAGCTAAGTCCCTGTTTTCTCCACCCACAATTTATTTCCCACTCTTCCAGTTCCGAGATGAATCACCACCAGAGCCTGATTCCCAGACTGTTTCCCTGGTTAAGACAGAGAGTCACAGCCCACCACTACTTCTGAGCTCACTCTTTCTTCTCCCTAGCCCTTCTTTATATCTGCACAAGGCACAGTTCTTACATACATCCATGTCTTGCACTGGCTTCTGCTGTTCATTCCCTGTAGCAATTCCATCTGAACTGGGGGATTAGGCAGTGAGCTCTCAGACAAAACAAGCAGATCTCTGGTGTACACGGAACTATTCTCGTAAGAAGTTTCTTAAAACAAGCTTCCTAATACACAAACTCCTAAGAACATCCACCACAGACACCACTGGTAAAACGACCAGAATGAAGGTCTGTAGAGGAGTCTGTCTAATAACAACGACAGCAAACAGAGACTAGTCACTTCATAGCCGAAGATGACACTTTGCTGATTACTGCAGGTCACAGAAGTTATGTAGGAGAGCCAAATACCTAGGGCCAGCTGATCCAGTTAATTACACACTGTATGGCAATCATTAGAAAGGTAAAGAACTTCAAAAGGTGTCACAGGAGCTTATGCTAGTTGGCCAGGTGGCAGAGGATATAGTACACTAGAAAGGAGTAAATAGCATAGCCTGAATGAAGTAACTGCCTTAGAACCAGAAATCCACAGTGCTGTGTAAAGCCCACTGTGATTACTAGACTCCAAAAATGGGACCCTTCATACCACAGGATTGAAGACTGCATAAGATGGGAGGCTACAGATGTGGGGTTTTCCCATGTTTTATATGCCTTCTCTCTCAAGTAACAACAGAAATATCTGCAAAACATAGGTATAGGCAGACAACAGTTTGGCCTATTTTATGTAATCTAAAAAGATTTAAGTTAACGACAACAGCTTCCCCAGCATGACCATTGCCTCCTCTCATTCATTTCCAGGAAAGTACATGTTTAGCAGCTTATTGTGAAGAACAGGTCTGGTGGATGATAGGTTTAGACTATATTCAGGATAAGCCACAGAAGCGACTGTCTAGTAAAATGTGGATAAGAAACAATACCTCTATGCATAATACATTTTTGGTACCTGAGAGCAGAGAAATAGGGCAGCAAAATAGCTGGAAGAGTCTGCTGCCTGGAGAGCACTAACAGAGATGTCAGCTATTGGAGAACCATCCTTGGCTCAAGCATATCTCACGGCTGGGCTGGAACCAGATTGTACACAGATCCCAGAAACTTGACACAGGTATATAAAATGGAGGTAGGTATCAGAGATGCTAATTATATTCATAACACACTATCATCTGACAAAGGCACAGCTGGGACTCATGGAGTTTTCTAATACTTACTCAGATCCTGCTACATGTCCATACCATCCTCAAAATGTTGCCTTTCCTGAAAATTCTTACATAGTCAGTTTTCAGTTTTCCAAATCCCCAGGGAACTCAATTTGTTCCTCTTATTATTTGCTAGCTTTTAAAATTCCTGTTATGGTTTTGAACTCCTGGCTAGCAGCCAAATACCACAACAACCTCTCACTAACCTCTCCCCTTCTTCAAGTATTCGACAGACTGTGGATCGGTCAATGGGGACTGATAGGCTGTGCAGTTACAGAAGCCAGTGGACCAAGGGCAATACTCATCAAAGACTTGGATGGAGGTGGCCAAAGGCATCACACAACTGAGGGTGGGCCTGTTCCACAACTAAGCACTGCATGGCCTCAGTCTGCTCAATAATTCTATTCAATTCCAGGCTCCCCCATGGGGCTGAGAAAGCTGGAGTAGGTGGCCTGCTGGTCCTCTGCCAAGCTTGTTTCCCCAGCTCCTCCAAATGACCAGACATAACCAAGGGAAATCACACTGGCTAACTTACCGAGTCTGCTTTCCCCTACCCCGTGCATCCACTGACCCTCCCTGTCCCACACCTCTAACTCCAGTTTTGTTCTTCTTGTATCCAGTCTCATAGTCAGTCTCACCACCCCACTTGTCCCTTGCATGGTCCACATCTTCCTGCTCCTGCCCCTGATAAATCTGTTGCTATTTTCCAGGCTATTCCATCTCTCCTAACACATACCTTCTGTGCCTCTGCTCAAACTGTCTGCTAACCCAAAGGCCTGGATGAGCATGAGGGAATAATGGGTTTTATACTGGTGGGCAAGCCTTGTTCCCAGTTTGGGAGCCTTGGTTCTGATCTTCCTGGGTGGGCTAGTCGTGACCCTGCCTTGACAAGAATTAAGGACTTTCCACATGTGTTGGGCAATATTTAGGCACGCGGCATGAGGGAAATGAATCAAAACAGGGATGGGTGGAGGACAGAAG
Organism: Pterocles gutturalis; assembly: GCF_000699245.1. Lineage (NCBI taxonomy): Eukaryota > Metazoa > Chordata > Aves > Pterocliformes > Pteroclidae > Pterocles > Pterocles gutturalis. Next base: position 29,040 of record NW_010105400.1, on the reverse strand, counting down.
GCTAAGTTAGCAGGGGAGAATCATATGAATGTGAGAAAAGCAACTTAAAAGGCAAGAGAATTTTATAAATCTAATTCTGGATGGCTATATGACTTAGAAGAGTAGTGCATCCTTGGGAGGTGGGGTTAAGGAAAAGAGGAGAAAAGAAGGTAGATGGCACGGACAGCAAGACTTCGCTACTGACCTTCACCAAACTTGCTAAATGAGAAAGAGAATCCTAATATTAATTTCAAGGCTCTTTGCCAGGAAAGCAAACTACTCACCGAACTATACTGAAAACATATAATCTTATCTTTTAAAACATTTCTGTAGCCTAGTCTCTTTACTGCACTCTCCAAGGTTTCTGGAAATTTGATGCTTAGAAGTAGCTGGATAAGTAAATACTATAATCTCCCTACATCCATGAAGATATATTCAACGTAAAAATTAACTGTTTGTGATAACATTTATATTGCATTCATCTCATCAAGCACTGACCATTATGACCAAGGAACTAATTTTCAACTTAAATCAGTGAAAAGCAAAATTAAACTATGTCTGTCATTGGACTTGATGATCCTTGAGGTCTTTTCCAACCTTAATGATTTTATGATAAGCATTTGCATCAGAAATTAGAATTCAAGAGAATTACAACATGTATTTGACAAGGACACAGCGGTAATAATGTATAAGTTTTCTGACCACTATTGGCCACATAAAATAAACTTTAAAAATATTTTTTCAAACAGCAAGCCATATTATACTCCATTATTAAATGTTTTGTTAATAGTTTCAGTTTCAAGTAACTATATTTAAGATTTCACTCATTTATGGATATTCAGTGCAGGTTTTTTTTTTCCGTGGCAAATTTCTCACCACTATTTTTCTTTCAATTTGAATCATGTTAGCATCCAACAGGAACTGACCCCTCTTACACTGAAAACATGGTAGATTTTCTATAGACTTAAGAGAATTGGATTAGGCCCACAGAGAAGAAATATTTCCTCTTCACTCCATGATAGATTTTATAAACTTCAAAACAGAATTTTCTGTTTCCTACAAGCACTTCCACTGATTATGCAGTACCCATTTACAACTTGTTAGTTCATTTTTTATTTCTCCATCCTCTCTAGAGCATGCTGTTCATCACAATTCAGGCACAGTTTCACAACTAGTTTATTTCACAATCCACATCCACCCTGCCACCAAAAGGGAAAGTTCTCCCTGTTTCGTTAAGCCCTTGGCCCCTCCCTTGTGCCAGCATTGGATTGCTGGGATCAGATGGATTGACTCTATTCAGCTGAAAACAACCAAAATTAATTAATTAGTTTTCAGGCAGATCAGCTCTCTGATCCAACCAATTACACAGTTGTATGAATGTTGGTGCCAGCAAAAGAAAGGCATTATAACCCATCGCCTGGAGCAGAGAAGTGGCGGGACAGTAGCAGAACGGACTTAAACTGGTTTACACCAATTGTGAAACCGCAGCCTGAAAAATCACATGTAACGTAACTGAACACGCTGATCACCATCTTCTTCAATAAAGGGGATAATAAATAAAATGGGCACTAACACTGATCCAAACAAAAGAGTACTTTGAACACTAAATAGCCAGTTAAATAGTTGTTAATGTGACAGGGCAAATCTGTACAAACTAGATACTAGCATATGACTTTATGAAGCACTTTATCACTTGTGTATTAAAACACATGCTATTGTATATCCATCTTTATTTTAGAATCTTACTGAAAAACGGACCTTTTAGATAATTTTTTCTCCTCAGCTATTTTTTCTGCTTCAGAGACATTAATATTTATACCTTCTTATTAATACTTACCAAACAAAAATGAAAGGATTGCCCTTCCATCACAAAATGAAAATGTTAAATAAATTTTATCCTCGTCTTATGTCAAGTCAATTCCCTTAAAAACAATTGTTACTGCTACTATACACATACCAGCTATGCCTTTAAAAAAAAAAAAAAAAAAATTGGATACATACTGTTTTGACCACTCCAAAAACAACCCATATGTTCATGCACAGGTTTCGTCTCCCTCCTCACTGTTCATATGTTTCGCTTTACCTGTTTCTATAATTTTTAGCCCCATTGAAGATCCTAACATATAAACACAAATGGATGTTGCATATGTGACATAAGAAAGACTCTCAAGTAACGTAACTGACTAGGATACGTGACAGTAATTTTCTAGAAATGTACTATTCATATCTGTTGAAACTATTTTGCTTCTAAAATAAAAAAAAAAAAAAGGTTCAAACTCTCTTTTTTTTTTTATCCCTTTCATCTCAATCATACGATGCTCAACATAGAGCATTTCCTGGGATTCACTATGGGCTATTGTTAATGACCCTCAGCTCAGCTCTGGAACATCAATTTTAGCCAGGCAACAATTTTAAATCAGCTCCACAAAATGTTATTGCAGAGCTCTGCTGAAAAAATCAAAGTGAGTTTTCTCAAAGAATATTGAAGACTATTGTCACCTATTATATACTACTAGGGAGACGTTTGTCCGAATATACTGATGTAATCAAGAAATCACTAGCTTCTTTCTCCCAAATATCATATTCCTAGCTATTCCAGCAAGAACTTTGTCTTGGTTATTCCTTCCATGGACCCTCCAGACTACAATACTTAAATACTTAAAACGACAAGACTTCCTGACTGTAACTGATGTCCTTCTATTCTACCTAATTCCTGTACAGACCCATAAAACCTGCATTGATATCAACATATTGCAACCAGGAATTACAAAAAAAGCCAAGCAAACAAACAAATCAGAGAAGAGTCAGGTATTCTGGCTGTAGTTTTTCCATTTCACCTTAAAATGCCAGAAGTCATTTGTCACTCTTACTGAATTACCTCATATATGTTCAAAGTCCGCCAAGTCCTTTTCACTATTATTTCCATCAATCTTTTAATGTGATGACTAATCTGCTGCAGAACTACATGATGTAACACAATGGCTAAAAATAGTAAGGAATATGCTTTCTTTTATTGCCAGTCATTTCTGGAGTTCTTCATGCCCTCACGTAACTTTCTGTCTTTTTAAAATAACATTTTAAGCAGCTTTATGTCCTTCAGTAACACTTATACATCAATTAGTTTGCTCACGGTATATATATATATGCATGCTGATGCATAATTTCACACATGAAAAATTTAAAAGAATATTAAGAATACAACTTCAAGCACTGAAAAGTTAGGAAAGACTGGAATTAGTGTTGTTGGTGCAACTCTACTTAAAATGTTAGAGTGACAGAGGCCTTACAAAAATCTCTGAAAAAACTAATAATTCTGCCTTTGGATGAGGATTTGAAATGCCTGGAACAAGCAGGGCTTGGCGCCACGCATGATAAGGGCAAAGCAATATATTTAATAGCTGCTTATTAAGTGCATTCTGCGTGAGGTAGGAACTCTGTGGAAAAATAGTGTAATCTCATAATTAAATGTAAACATATATGGAACCAAGTTTACTCCATCAAAACCTCCCAGGCTTTTTCTCCTCCCTTCTCCCTATCTATTATCGCAGCTCTGATAACCCCACTGTCCATCCCTCTCTTGTTCTTGTCCCAGTTCATTCCTTTAATTTATATAAGTTTGCCTTTTTCGCCTTTACATTCCACAAAGGCAACTCCTCCTCTGTGTTTCCACAGGGGTAACAAGCAGCATGTGCAAAACAGAGTCCCTGATCTGTTCCAGTGACTGGACCTAGATCCAATCCAGTTTAAAACAGTGCAGGAAGGTATGTGTACAAAGCAAGAATTCAGTTCAAGGTTGTTACACCTAAAGAACATGAAAACTTGACTTTGTCACAGGTTGTACTAAGCAACTTCAGTAATATGCGACACTCTCAGCTCGCCTACAACAGCAGAAGTCATACCTCAGTATGTGTTTGTCTGCTCTGAACACTGTTGAACAAACTGTGAGGTCATGTAATTCAACATGGTACATTCAGAAAAGCTCAAATTCAGCTGTACAGGTTATGCTAATATACTAAGTCCTATTATTTGATTGCTGAACTTGAAAACACCAACAATGTTCTTTTAATGCAGGTTTTGTGCATAGGTGACTGTGCTTCTATGTGATTTATTGTACAATAAAACAAAAAAAAATTGTTCTATAGCACTGGTATGCGGGAGGCTTGAGTCTCCTCTTACACTACTTTACATTGTAAAACTACTTTGATTTCAGTGAAGTTATTTTTTCTGTTGTATGTTAAGCTGACAGTAAACTATTGCTTTCTTTTCATACAGATAAATACCTGCACACTTCCTTTAGTTTTTATACACACAGTCATATATGTACGTGTACTTGCATACTCAAACATGATAACAAAGAGAGCGTACAAAGCAATTTATGTCTACTACATTTTGTACATTGCCATGTTTGACTACATTTGTTCTATTGTGTTTTCTGGAAGATTATCCTACTAAGATCCTATTCAAGCTTGCTGCCAGAAAATTTCAGTTTAGCAAAAGCTGAACTGAAGCAATAAACTAAACTTACTCCTTACTCCCAGAGGGTGTCCAACTACAAAAGAATATAAAAGCAGCTTGTTCAGCTGTGGCACTCCTCTTTTAAAGCTATTGTATGACTGCCTTTATTTCAATGACACATGCTGCCTGTCAGAAGGTGATAGTCTCTGTCATATTTATTAAAAGCAGTTTTGGTACTAAGCAATCTTGAGTAGCTAACTAAAGACTGTGACATAAATCATGTATGACATTGTAAGACATGAAAAACGGTTCTCAAAGGAGTTGCCAAACAGTGACCCTACTGTACAATATTTTTAGCAACACAAAATGAGCAGAAAAATACTGATGTACAGGGCAGGAGCTTCAAAACTTTTGAATGTCAAAAGCCATCTTTCCCAGGAGTTGAATTTGATTTTGTCTCTCTCTGGTAACTGAAAAGGTATAAAATCCTGCAAGCTAGAAGCTTTCTGCTAGCTATGCCTTTTGAGGAACTCATGAGAATTGTTTTATCTAACAGTATCTGCATCTGATTAACTCTGTTTTTTAAAGTGTTCCTGACTGTTGATCAAAACATGACAAAAATTATGCTTTGTTTTACAAGTACTTACTTAGTACACCTTTTCTGGAGGTGATCTTCTAATGCACTATTGTTTACACAGCAGTAAAGTAACATTTAAGACTGGTACGCCAGCACTAATCTAAAATACAGAAAAGTCTGTACAAAAAACTCAGGAGCAGAGATGCCCAAGGTCATTTTAAGCCAGCTACAAGAAGCCATCCTGCTGTATGAACATGGAAGAACATATCTGCTTCTTTTCTTCTGAAACTTCTGTGTTTCCCCAGTAAGATTTCTTCCAATGGTTAAACTTTCTTGTTTATCCAGGTATTTGGGTACCTCGACATAGTACTGAATGTGCAGGTTACACTTATACATCTCTGGCCCTGCCTGAATTTAACAAGACTTCTTGATCTGGCAGCAATTGCCATGTTGCTGCTACTATAAACTTGGAAAGTGAATTCCTTTTTCCCTTGGAGATCCCTGGTATGCAAACCTGATACCTGGATCACATATGCAATTAAGGTTTATAAACACACTAAGCATTATTTTTCCCCTACTCTACTTAACATTGGTGCATTAATGGGTTATCATCACTAAAACTGGGACAGGTTTCTCACATTTCTTCCTTTGAACAGTAAAATACAAGGCCACGTCTTTTATTTTTCAGTGTCCCTTTCAACAGTATAATTGAGAATATTTTATGAGGTTAAATATTTAACAGGATTGTGTTCACAAGAAAACTGAAGAATTGCTTTGTAAAGAAAGGAAAAGATAGTTTTGGCTGCATAAGAAAACAGGTGAAGAAGAGACTCTATAGAAGTCTTCCTTCTATGCAAACTTCCAGTTCTATGGTTTGACTGTACGACAGAACAGAAAGACCTGATCTCTGCCTCGCTAAAAGAGAAGGATATAAAGAAAGTCAAGGAGGTCTGACAGGGGTAGCACAGAGGTTGAATGGAAGTCCTAAACCAAGCTGTTGCAGAACTTGAAATTAATATAAACCACTGGAATCGAAAAGCTGTGAGATACAGTGCTGCTTATTCCTCTCTGCAAGGAGACAGCAATGTTTGCCACCCAGTGAAGTATAGAGATAGTAGGTCTTCAAATCATGCAGAAAGAACATAGACGGGTCTAAGGAAAAAATAGATTAAAGCCTAATGTAGTGTCTGTACTACCTAACAGTTCCCCTGTCAAATTCCATTTCTTATTCCTAAAGACTCCATTACCACTAGACTAAATAGATCTATTTCTGTAAAGCAATCAGAAGCACCCTCCTACTAATAACCTGGGTATTTTCTGGGTAAGAACTTGGAATTTTAAACCTGGACAAGAAATGACTTCAAATGACTGCTGCTGACAATTGTTTTGCTTCATGCTATTTCTTGACATTGTAGCTGGGGGGTAAATAGTTCCTTTCCTGTGAAACTCTGAAATCTCAAAAATATTTCTTCCCCACATTAGAATTAACCCCAGAAGTTTCAAAGTTTTTCCACACAAAAGTAAGGAAGAGAAACCCCAGAACTGCATCATCGTCAGTGCCTTTATTTTAAAGTCAAAGCAGAGATTTGAAACAGCCTTCTGCAACCCAGCCACAGACTCTCTCCACTTTCGTATTTTTCTTTTTTTTTCATTCTTCCGTCCTAGAAAAAGTGTTCATGAATTACCATTTACAGACAAAAAAATCCAAAACCACTAATATTTTATCACTCTCTACAGCTTTATAAGAAACAGAGAGCAAAAACAGCCATACATTTTGCTTGCTCCTACTGCAGCAAGCAAAAAACAGGTATGTTAAGAAACGTTACTATTTGCTTTACAAAAACAAATTTATTTTAAGCAACTTGAGAATATTAATCTAACCAGTTCTAAAGTGTGAGTATAAGGATGCGCAGGGACACCTCCCACTAGCCCAGGTTGCTCAAAGCCTCATCCAGCCTGGCCTTGAACCCCCC